>NC_051321.1:82965840-83212070 GCF_015220235.1 Choloepus didactylus | reverse complement strand
AAGTCTACCTTTTCCAAAGCTTATGTTTCTTTTTCTGTGTTTTTATATCTGATAGAATCTCTTTTAGTGGATGATGAAACTACAGTTGAGTTTCTGAACATTTTCAATAGCTGTCTACATACCACTTCTTTCTACCATGTTGTGAGCTGCTTTCAAGTGGCCCAAATTTTATTCTTGAATTCCTTTTTGTTTCATTTTACTAATCAATATTAAAGCTATTCTGGAGGAAGAGGCTCCAGTGCTTGAAGCTGACATACTAAAGTAATTCATAATTCCTTTTTTATGAAGGGAGATTTCTTGGTTTGGTTTTTGGTTTTGGTGATTAGCCACAGAATGTTACCACTATTTAAGACAATACCAACTGCATGCAGCAGAACTAGGTTGTAGATCTAATTCCACCAGTGCCTTTGTTTTGTCACAGTTCTGTCTGCACAGTTGCGAGCACCATGGCACAGCCTTCAACCCACTGCTGAAGGGGGTGGGTGTCTGCCCACATTTGAGGTGCAGCACTAAAATGCGTTGGAGGGAAAGTCATAGAAAACAAGTTTCCAATTGTTAGGGACAACACTGAGTGGGGCAGGAGAGTCAGAGCATAGAAAATTGGGTAATAAGTCTTGGTCTGCAGCAAACCCATAGGGAGTATTCATAGTGATTTTTTGAAAGACTAGACATAACAATGAAGGATGTTACTGGTACTAATAAAAAACTGGAGGGGAGGAGTTAAAAGCTTGGGTGTTTTTTTTTTTTTTTTTTTTGGTTGGTTGGTTTTTTTAGCAGTGCTTTTGAAAGCAACTCAATTGCTTAGATGGGTGATTTGCTTTCTAAAAAGCCTGGCATCTTGGGTCCCGCCCCGACCAGTGGCAGAGGGAGATGCTCTCAGTGTTGCTCCCCCACCCCACAGCAGCTTTACACAACAAACAAGAACTGGCAGAAACATCTTTTTCAAAGCTCCAGAAAACAGGGTTGCTGTAATAGGGCAAGCATTGAGTCAAGAACATGGCAACTTAAAACGGTAGCGCTTCATGCCCTAGCTGGTCGTCCCCAATCCCCACGCCATCCCCACATGGAACTGGCTCATGCTCCCAGTGTGAGTCTCTGGTCCCAGTTCTGGAAAAAGCAGAGTAACCTTTGTGATTAAATTAGAGTGCATGTATATCTGTGCCCATCTTCTCGTGGCAGCTTGAAGGAAGGACTGAAGGAGGACACATTTTGTAGGCTCACCATTCCGGACCTTACCCCACACCTAGAAGTGGCTCACAGAACTCTCCTGTGAGATGCTGTAGGAGATTATTCAAGTGCCAGCTGGGGGGATTATGAGGAAACCCTGTCTAACAGGAGAAAGGGGACATTCTTGTCTACATAAACGAATTCCTAGAGCCATGCACACATGCCCAGGGCAAGACAATGCATAGAAAAGACTGCTTTTGCTTTAGACTAGTCTCTAAAACATTCCTAGGACAGCTAAGCTCTTGCATACTGACATTAAAAAGGAAGAAAGATCTCTAGGCAGTAACCTAATCTCACACCTGGAGGAACAAGAAAAAGAAGAGTAAACCAAACCCAAACTGAGCAGAAGGAGTGAAATAAAGACTGGCACAGAGTTAAATGAAATAGAGAAGAGAAAAACAATAGGCTCAACAAATCTAGAAGTTCTTTGAAAAGATCAGTAAAATTGAAAACTTTAAGTAGACTGGCAGAGGTCAAGGGGATAGAACCACCAACCATACAGAAATAAAGAGAGTTATAAGAAAATAGTGTGAACAAACTGTACGCCAGCAAATTAGACAACCTACATGAAATGGACGAATTCCTAGAAACACAATTGACCTAAAGTGACAAAGAAATAGACATCAACACACCAATAATAAGTAAGGAGATTGAATCAGTAATCAAAAACTTGCCAACAAAGAAAAGTCCAGGACAAGATGATTTCACAAGTTAATTTTACCAAACATTAAAAGAATTAACACCAATCCTTCTCAAATTCTTCAAAAATATCGGCGAGAAGACGTCCTAATTCATCCTGTGAGTTAAGCATCACCATTCTATGAGGCCTGATAGATCATAAGAAAATTACAGACCAATATCCCTTATGAATATACAGGCACACCTGGGAGATATGTTCCTGTTCCAGACCACCACAATAAAGCAAATATCAAAATCAAGTCACACGAATTTTTTGGTTTCCTAGTGCATATAAAAGTTACGTTTACACTCTATAGTCTATTAAGTGTGCAATAGCATTATGTCTAAAAAAACAATATACATACCTTAATTTAAAAATACTATTTAAAAATGCTAACCATCATCTGAACCTTCAGCGAGTCATAATCTTTTTGCTGGTGGAGGTCCTTGCCTCGATGATGGCTGCTGATTGATCAGGGTGGTGGTTACCGAAGGTTGGGGTGTCTGTAGCAATTTCTTAAAATAAGACAGCAATGAAGTTTGCCACATTTATTAACTCTTCCTCACACGAAAGATTTCTCTGTAGCATGTAATGCTGTGTGATAGAATTTTACCCACAGTAGAATGTCTTTCAAAATTGAAATCAATCTTCTCAAACCCTGCCACTACTTTATGAACTAGGTTTATGTTATATTCCAAATCCTTTGTTGTCTTTTCAACAGTGTTCACAGCATCTTCACCAGGAGTAGTTTCCATCTCAAGAAACCACTTTCTTTGCTCATCCTTAAGAAGCGACTCCTCATCCGTTCCAAATTTTTCATGAGATTGCAGTAATTCAGTAATTCAGATTCCACTTCTAATTTTAGTTCTCTTGCCATTTCAACCACATCTGCAGTTACTTTCTCTGCTGAAGCCCTGAACCCCTCAAAGTCATCCATGAGGTTGGAATCAACTTCTTCCAAACTCCCGTTCATGTTGATTATTTTGGCCTCCTCCCATGAATCACAAATGTTCAAACTCATCTAAAATGGTGAATCCCTTCCAGAAGGATTTCAATTGACTTTGCCCAGATCTATCAGATGAATCACTATGGCAGCCACAGGCTTACAAAACATATTTCTTAATAAGACTTGAAAGTTGAAATCACTCCTTAATCCATGGGTTGCAGAATTGATATTGTGTTAGCAAGCATGAAAACAACTTTCATCTCATCGTACATCTCCAGCAGAGCTCTCTGGTGCATTGCCAATGAGCAATAATACTTAAAAGAAATCTGAGTAGTTCTCAACAGTGGGCTTAAAATAATAAACCATGTTGTAAACAAATGTGTCATCTAGGCTTTGTTGTTCCATTTGTAGAACACAGGCAGGGAAGATTTATAATTCTTTCAGAATGGTAAATGAATATTGGCTTCAACTCTAAGTCACCAGCTGCATTAGCCCCAACAAGAGTCAGCCTGTGCTTTGAAGCTTTGAAGCCAGACACTGATTTCTCTCTAGCCATGAAAATCCTGGATGACATCTTCTTCCAATAGAAGGCTGTTTCGTCTACAGTGAAAATCTGTTGTTTGATGTGGCCACCTTCATCAATGATCTTAGCTAGATTTTCTGGATAACACTACAGCTTCTACATCAGCACTGGCTGCTTCACCTTGCACTTTTGTGTGATGGAGACATCTTATTTCCAACCTTTGCTAGCTTCAAACTCCTTTGCAGCTTCCTCACCTCTCTCAGCCCTTATAGAATTGAAGAGAGTTGGGGCCTCACTCTGGATTAGGGAACGTTGTGGCTGGTTTGATCTTCTATCCAGACCACCAAAACTTACTCCATATCAGCAATAAGGTTATTTTGCTTTCTTATCATTCATGTGTTCACTGGAGTTAACACTTTTAATTTCCTTCAAGAACTTTTCCTTTGGTTTCACAACTTGGCTAACTGGCGCAAGAGGCCTAGCTTTTGGCCAATCTCAGCTTTCTACATGCCTTCCTCACTAAGCTTAATGTTTCTCACTTTTGATTTAAAGTGAGAGGTGTGTGTGGTGTGTGCATACAATGGAATATTGAGATAACTGCGAGAAGAAAAGAAGCTGTGTGACACGCAATGAGGTGAATGGATCCTGTAGACAGCATTTTGAGTGAACTACGCCAGAAACAAAGGCAAACACTATAATGCCTCACCAATATGGACTAACTACAATGTGTAAATGCAAAACTGAACCTTAGAGCACACTTATCAGGGGAACGCTTATTGTAACAGTCCCTAGATTGTAAGCTCTTACAGCAGTCACATCTATTCCTGAGTTGTAATGGCTGTCTCCAGATTCTGAGATGTTGATCACTTTGTGTATAATCCGATTGGTCTCTGGAACTTTGGGTATCTGTGTGACACCTGAAACTCGAGCTAGAGCTCGGCCGATATGAATGTCAGTATTACCTCATACAGCAACTGTTAAAAAAAAGCTGAAAAAGAGCCCAGACTTCAACTAAAGATAGGAAGTAGATATGGTTAGGACTAGGGCAAATCAGGCCAAAGGCTAAAGAACAATACTGATTGTATTTTAAAACTTCAACTTCCATATGAGGCCAAGGGAAGAAATGTTTATTTGGTGCAGGATCTATATTTTTCTGTAGTACACTAAATAATTTAACTTGTACAATTTATTTAAACAGCACAATTACATGAAACTTTGAATAGTAAGTGAGATCTGATAGGTTTGTGCAAGTTAGTGTGAAACAGCAATACATCCCAAAGTAATTTGAGCAGAGAATAAAAATATATATGCAGGGCCCCTCTGAGGAGCTGGGGGAAAATGCAGAGGTGTTGGGCTTCCTCACCTGGATTGTTGCTGGTGTTCTCACAAACGTTGAGGACTGACGGTTTGGTGTACTGAGCCCTCTATCTTGGGGCTTGCCCTTATGAAGCTTGTTGCTGCAAAGGAGAGGCTAAACCTGCTAATAATTGTGCCTAAGAGTCTCCCTCTGAGTACCTCTTTGTTGCTCAGATGTGGCCCTCTCTCTCTAGCTAAGCCAACTCAGCAGGTGAACTCACTGCCCTTCCCCCTGCATGGGACCTGACTCCCAGGGGTGTAAATCTCCCTGGCAACGCAGGATATGACTCCGGGGGATGAGATTGGACCCCGCATCATGGGATTGAGAACATCTTCTTGATCAAAAGGGAGATGGGAAATGAAACAAAATAATGTCTCAGTGGCTGAGAGATTTCAAATGGAGTCAAGAGGTCACTCTGGTGGACATTCTTATGCACTATATAGATAACCCTTTTTAGGTTTTAGTGTATTGGAATAGCTAGAAGTAAATACCTGAAACTATCAAACTGCAACAATTGTATAACTATGTAGCTTATGTGGAGTGACAGTGTGATT
The DNA here is from genome assembly GCF_015220235.1 of Choloepus didactylus. NCBI lineage: Eukaryota > Metazoa > Chordata > Mammalia > Pilosa > Megalonychidae > Choloepus > Choloepus didactylus. The sequence goes on along the minus strand of NC_051321.1, from coordinate 83,206,784 downwards.
GTGAAAGCCTTGTGGATCACACTCCCTTTATCCAATATATGGATGGATGAGTAGAAAAAGGGGGACAAAAACTAAATGAAAATAGGGTGGTGAATATATTTCAATAAAACTGAATTTAAAAAAAAAAAAAAATAGGGTGGGCATTCTTTTTTACTGTTACTCTTTATTCCTATTTTTATTTTTCTGGAAATAAAATATAAGGAAAATGTTCAAAAATTAGACTGGGGTGATAAATGCACAACTATATGATGGTATTGTGAATACTTGATTGTACACCATGGATGACTGTATGGTATGTGTATATATCTCAAAAAAACTAAATAAAAAAAATGAGAGATGTGTAACCCTTCCTTTCACTTGAACCCAACCAGTGTAGGGTTATTAATTGGCCTAATTTCAATATTGCTGTGTCTCAGAGAATAGGGAGGTCCAAGCAGAGGGAGAGAGATTGGGGAATGGCTGGTCTATGGAGCAGTCAGAACTCACACATTTACAGATTAAGTTTGCCATCTTATGTGGATGTGGTTTGTGGTGCCCCCAATTACAATAGTAACATCAAAGATCACTGATTGCAGATCACTGTAACAGAAAAAATAATAATGAAAAAGTTTGAAATTTTGGGGGAATTACCAAAATGTGGCCCAGAGACACAACGTGAGCACAGGCTATTAGAAAAATGATGCCAACAGACTTGCTCAATGCAGAGTTGCCACAAACCTTCAATGTGAAAAAACACAATATCTGCAAGGTGTAATAAAGTGAACCACAATAAAATGAAGAATGCCTGCTAATGCAAAAATCTTCAAAATTCTTGCACATCAAATCTAATAGTACATAAAAGGATTCTACATCATGAACTAGTGGTATTTATCCCAGGAAAGCAAGGATGGTTCAACACAAGAAAATCAATGAATATAATACACCACATTAATAGAATGAAAGAAGAAAAAAAGGATAATCTGAAATTATGTATAAAAGGCATTTGACAAAATCCAGCATCCCTTCTTGATAAAACCACTCAGAAAACTAGGAATAGAAAGAAACTTCCCCAATATGAAATAGGGCATATATGAAAAATCCTCAGCAAGCATCATACTCAACAGCAAAAGATTGAAAGCTTTCTCCCTAAGATCAGGAACAAAACAAAGAAGGCCTGCTACAGTCATTGCTACTCAACATTGTACTGAAAGAGCTAGACAGAGCAGTTAGGCAAGAAAAAGAAATAAAAGGCATCCAAACTGGAAAGGAAAAGTCAAATTTTCCCTATGCACAGATGACATGACTCTACATAAAGAAAATCAAAGACGAGTCTACAAGAAAGCATCTAAGGCTAAAAAATGAATTCAGCAAAGTGGTGGGTTACAAGATCAAAACACAAAAATCAGTGCTGTTTTCAAATGCCAGCAATGAACAATCCAAAAAGGAAATCAAGAACGCAATTCCTTTTACAATAGCAACTAAAGTAATAAAATATCTAGGAATAAACTTAACCAAGGAAGTAAAGGATGTATACACAGAAAACTACAAATCATTACTGAAAGAAATTTTAAAAGACCTAAATAAACAGCAAGTTTTCTGTGCTCATGGCTTGGAAGACCTAACTTAGTTAAGAAGGTCACACTACCCAAATCGATTTACAGATTAAATGCAGTCCCAATCAAAATTCTTGGTGGATATGGAAAAACTAGTCATCAAATTCATATGGTCCCTGAATAGCCAAAACCATCTTGAAAAAGGAAAAAGTTGGAGGACTCGCAATTCCTGATTTCAAAACTACCAAAATCAAAACAAGAGGGCACCGGGAACAATCCAAGATGATGGATTAGGAGGGCCAAAGCAAACTTCTCCATGAAAAACACTTGATAAAGGACAGAGAGCACTCCAGAAGAGCAATTCCAGGGTTCCACCGACTGGGAAGAGACTTCTACACCCGTAGTGAGTGTGTACTTGGAGAAACCAAGAGGCTGCATTAAAAACAGGTGAGTGTTCAGCCTGGAACACTTCCAAGGAATGGGCAGCTAAAGCTGGCTGAGGGCATGGAGGGGAATAGCCTTCCACACCCCGGGCACTTCCTCAGTACCTGGCATGGGTGATAACCCTTCAAAGATTCATGACCAAGAGCTCCCATGCCAGGGACTGGCCATTGGAGCAGGCAGATGATCACGGAAGGGGGCAGCTTTGCATGCCCCATGCAGCCATCTTTGCAGCTGGCTGGGAGACAACCCTTCACAGCCCCATGGCTGAGAGCTTCCTTGAGGGAATTTGGGATTCAGCGGAATTGTGACAGCATCCACTCTTGCTCCATGGAAGCCCATGGTGTGCACAGCCTAGAGGCAGTGTGGCTGCACAAAAGTGCCAGGAGCCCTCCCCAAATCCCAGAGACTCACGGACACATAGCAGAGAGGGTCTGTGGGGCATTTGAGCTGGAAAGTGAGATGTGCAGCTCTGCAGCCCAAGAGGACTCCACCCACAGCCCTGGGAATGGCCAGGATCACTGTGTCCTGGAGCAGACTCCCTGCCAAACTGCATAGGGCACACACTTCCACCCACAGAACTGGCAATCCCCCATGCACAAGGAAAATTGGAGCACTGATAGCACCTCCACATGATTTGGACCACCACTTAGTGCAAAGACGAAGTTGGGGAGAACTGGCATGAGGGTAAGAAGTGGCTGAGGAGTGCCATCTGCTAGTAGGTCAGGGAAAGTGCACTTCAGCAAACTGTAGCTCTGCCAAATTATAGATAAATGTTCAAATAATCCTGCATATCCTATAAGAACCCTACCAAGATAAGCAAATGCCAAGAGGCCAAAAACAACAGAAAATTATAAAGCATATGAAGAAACCAGAAGATATAAACAACTCAAATGTCCAAATAAAAAGCCAGAGAAGACACAGAACTTGGAGCAATTAAACAAAGAAGTACACACAAACATCAATATCATGGCTCAGGATATAAAGGACATGAAGAAGACTCTAGCAGAGCATACAGAAGAATTTGCAAGAGTAAATAAAAAAATAGTGGATCTTATGGAAATAAAAGATTCTGCTGATCAGATTAAAAATATTCTTGAGACACATAACACCAGATTTGAAGACGTAGATGAAAGAAAGCGCAAACCCGAAGATACGGTGATGAAAAGTGAAAGCAGAAAAGAATGAATGGTGAAAAAAATAAAACATTTAGAAATGGAGCTCAGGGAAATGATGGACAACATGAAGTGTACCAATATAAGAATCATTGGTGTTCCAGAAGGGGAAGAGAAGAGTAAAGGGCTAGGAAGAGTATTTGAAGACACAGTTGGGGGAAAACTTTCCAATCCTCTAAATGACATAAATATGCAAATCAAAGATGCCCAATGAATTCAAAATAGAATAAATCCAAATAAACCCACTCCAAGACATATTCTGATCAGACTGTCAAATGCTGAAGAGATGGAGAAAGTTCTGAATGCAGCAAGAGTGAAGCAATTCACCACATACAAGGAAAACAACATAAGATGAAGTAGTTACTACTAAGTTAGCATAATGGAGGTGAGAAGGCAATGGTATGACATATTTAAAATTGTGAAAGAAAAATTGCCAACCAAGAATTCTTTGCCAAGCAAAGCTCTCCTTCAAAACTGAGGGATAGCTTAAAATTTTCACAAACAAATGCTGAGAGAATTTGCCAAGAAGATACCTTCCCTACAAGAAATACTAAAGGGAACCCTAACAGCTGAGAAAACAAAGAATAGCTCTAAAAGCATACATTGAAAAGGAAGAAAGAGCCAAAATCAAAGAACTAATGGAACAACTGAAGAAACTAGAAAATGATCAGCAAACTAATCATAAAGCAAGTAGAAGAAAAGAAATAACAAGTATTAAAGCAGAAATGATATGGAGAACAATAAAACAATAGACAGAAATGTATGGTGGTAATGAAAATATTCAAAAATTGATTGTGGTGATGAATGCACAACTATATAATGGTACTGTGAACAACTGATTGTACACCATGGATGACTGTATGGTATGTGAATATATCTCAATAAAATTGAATTAAAAAAAAAAACAATATAGAGAATAAATAAAACCAAAAGTTGTTTCTTTGGGAAGATCAACAAGACTGACAAACACTTAGCTAGGCTGACAAAGCTAAAAAGAAAAGACCCAAATATACAAAATAATAAATGAGAGGGGGGACATCATTGCAGATCCTGAAGAAATTTTTAAAAAACTCATAAGAGGATACTATGAACAACTGTACACCAATAAACTTGATAATTTAGAGGAAATGGATAATTTCTTGGAACATGTGAACAACCTAGTCTGACCAGAGAAAAATAGAAGATCTCAACAAACCAATCACAAGCAAAGAGATCCAATCAGTCATCAAAAAGCTTCCTACAAATAAAACCCCAGGACCAGATAGCTTCACAGGGGATTTCTACCAAACGTTACAAAAAGAACTGACACCAATCCTACTTAAACTCTTTCAAAAAATTGAAGAAAATGCAACACTTCTTAATTCATTTTATGAAGCCAACATCACTCTAATACCAAAACCAGATAAAGTTGCTACAAGAAAGGAAAACTACAGACCAATCTCTCTAATGAATATAGATGAAAAAATTCTCAATAAAATACTTGCAAATCAAATCCAAAGACACATTTAAAAAATCATACACCATGACCAAGTGGGGTTCATTCCAGGCATGCACGAGTAGTTCAACATAAGAAAATCAATCAATGTAATACAACACATTAACAAATCAAAAGGGAAAAATCAAATGATCATCTCAATAGATGCTGAAAAAGCATTTGACAAAATCCAGCATCCTTTTTAAAAAAAAAAAACAATTCAAAAGATAGGAATTGAAGGAAACTTCCTCAATATGATAAAGGGCATATATGAAAAGCCCACAGCCAGCAAAATACTCAATGGTGAGGGACTGAAAGCATTCTCTCTAAGATCAGGAATGAGACAAGGATGCCCGCTGTCACCACTGTTATTCAACATTCTGCTAGAACTGCTAGCGAGAGCAATACAGCAAGACAAAGAAATAAAAGGCACCCAAATTGGAAAGGAAGAAGTAAAACTATCATTATTTCCAGATGCTATGATCTTATATTTGGAAAACCCTGAGAAATCAATGACACAGCTACTTGAGCTAATAAACAAATTCAGCAAAGTGGCAGGATACAAGATTAATGCTCCTATTCACTAGAAATGACCTGACTAAAGAGACACTCAATGTGAGCAGCCACCTTCCGGGATTGGCCTAGTAGACAAGCTGCAGCCTGCCCTTGAGTTCCCCCCGCCCATCGAGTGGTGCCAAGATGGCGCCCACATCCTGCTTCCGCCTTCTGATGTATGCAACCACCCGCTGTATTTACCAATTATGCTTGTGTGCGTAGCGTTAGCCCATTGGATACACGCAGGGTTTATAAGAAAGTTCCCGGGCAAAGCTCGGGGAGACAGCCCACAAGGAGCCGTACCTGACGGCCGCATCGAGGTTGTTCTCCCCCGAGGCGCCTCGTCCCGGGTGGAACCTGTAAAGATGATGATTGCCTAGTTCCAATAAAAGTTTATCTGCTTCACCACTGTGGGTCCCGAGTGATCACAAGTGCTCCGGGTAAGATACTGTCCGTGCCCTCTCTCCCCCTGTCTCTCTGTTCCCCATCGCCGGCCCAGGCGGGGCGGCGGAGAAGCGCCGGACAACTCAAGAAAAAGATTCCATTCAAAACAGCCACTAAAAACATCAAGTACATAGGAATAAACTTAACCAAGGATATAAAAGACCTCTAATTACAGAAAATTACATAACTTTACTAAAAGAAATAAATGGGGACCTAAAGAGATGGAGAGATACTCCATGTTCGTGGACAGGAAGGCTAAACGATGTTAAGATGTCAATCCTGCCCAAACTGATTTACAGATTCAATGCAATTCCAATCAAAATTACAACTACCTAATTGCAGACTTAGAAAAGCTAGTAATCAAATTTATTTGGAAGGGAAATATGTCTCAAATTGTTAAAACATTCTAAAAAAGAAAAATGAAGTGGGAGGGGACTTCCAGAAGATGGTGGTTAGGAGAGACAGGGCAAAAAAACACTTCCATGAAAAATACTAGATAAAAGCCAGAAAGTGACCCAGAACACCAGTTCCAGTGATGCACCAGCTGGACAAGGTCTGCTAAATCCACAGGGATCATACACTTGGTGAAACTGGGAGTCTGCGTTCTGAAATGAGTAAGCCTACTGAATATCTGGCAGCCACGCTGCAGTGTGGGGAAACCATGGGTTGATGTTTGGAGTCGGACTAGTTCTTTTTTAAAAAACCCAAACGCAGCTGTGGATACGGCAACGAGAACTGCACAGAGAAGCGCGGCAGGAACAGCGTCTCCACAACCTGTGGGTATGCCTCAGTATCTGGTATGGACGATAACCTTTCACGCACCCGCTGCTAACTGTCTCAGGGCAAGGAAGGCAGAGGTGAGACAAAAGCAGAAAAAACAATGCCCCTTACAGACATCTTCTTGGCAGGCTGGGAACGCTCCTGCCCGGTGCCGGTGCCAAAGCCCAGAGCTGCATCAAAAAACCTAGTGTGATGGTGAGAGGGATGATGCCTCACCAATATGGACTAACTACAATGTGTAAACTCAGAATTGAATCTTAGAACATAGCCTAACATGGACATAATAATTGTAATGGTCCCTAGATTGTAAGCTCTTACAGCAGTTAACTCTATCCCTGAATTGTAATGCCTATCTCTAAACTTTGAGATGCTGATCCCCTAGCGTATAACCTGATTGGTCTCTGGAACAATGCATATCTCTGAGACACCTGAAACTCAGAGCTAGAGCTCGGCAGATATGAATGTCAGTATTAGCGCATACAGCCACTGACAAAAAAAAAAAAAAAAAAAAAAAAAAAAAAAGCTGAAAAAGAGCCCAGACTTCAATTAGTGATATGAATGAAGCAGGTTTGGTTAAGACCAGGGCAAGCCAGGCCAAAGGGTGAAGGTTGAAACTGATTGTGTTTTAAAACTTCAACTTCCATATGAGACTGAGGGAATAGATATCTATTTGGTAGAGGATCTAAATTTTCTAAATGGTACAACTCTACAGTCGATTTGTTCAAACACCACAATTGCATGGAACTTTGAATAGGAAGTGAGATACGGTAGGTTAGTATAGGCTGGAGTGAAATAGTGACACATCCCAGAGTAATTTGGGCAGATAATAAAAAATATATTTACAGCCTCCCCCTCCCCAGCCCCGAGGATCTGGGGGAAGGTGTGGATGTGTTGGACATCCTCACCTGGACTGGTGTTGATGTTGTCACAAACATTGGGACTGGCGGTTTGATGTGCTGAGCCCTCGAGCATGGGACTTGCCCTTATGAAGCTCATTACCACAAAGGAGAGTCTAAACTTGCATGTAATTGTGCCTAAGAGTCTCCCCCTGAGTACCTCTTTGTTGCTCAGATGTGGCCCTCTCTCTCTCTAACTGAGCCATCTCAACAGGTGAACTCGCTGCCCTCCCCGCTACATGGGACCCGACTCCCAGGGTGTAAATCTCCCTGGCAATGCAGAATATGACTCCCGGGGATGAATGTGGACCCGGCATCGTGGGACTGGAGCATCTTCTTGACCAAAAGAGGGATGCAAAATGAGACGAAATAGTTTCAGTGGCTGAGAGATTCCAAATGGAGTCGAGAGGTCACTCTGGTGGACATTCTTATGCACTATATAGATAACACCTCTTAGGTTTTAATGTATTGGAATAGCTAGAAGTAAATTCCTGAAACTACCAAACTCCAACCCAGCAGTCTGGACTCCTGAAGACAATTATATAATAATGTAGATTACAAGGGGTGACAGTGTGTTGTGAAGACCTTGTGGACCACACCCCCTTTATCTAGTGTATGGATGAGTAGAAAAATGGGGATAAAAACTAAAGAACAAATGGGGTGGGATGGGGGGATGATTTGGGTGTTCTTTTTTCACTTTTATTTTTTATTCTTGTTCTGGTTCTTTCTGATGTAAGGAAAATGTTCAGAGATAGATTGTGGTGATGAACGCATAACTATGTTATCATACTGTGGACAGTGGATTGTATACCATGGATGATTATATGGTGTGTGAATGTATTTCAATAAAACTGAATTTAATAAAAAAAATAATAATAATATGAAGAGTTTTAAAAGAAAAAAAAAAAAAAAACCTAGTGTGATGGGCAGCGTTTCCAGCAACATGCACACACACCACAGTATCAGGTGTGGACAATAGCCTTTTGTGCACCCATAGCTAATTGTCCCAGAGCTAGGAAGGCAGAGCTGTGTGAAAAGGGGAAAATTAACACACCCCATACAGCCATCCTTTCAACAGGCTGGGAACGCCCCTACACGGCCTGGCGGCCCAGAACTTCCCTTGAGGGATGGCGCACACTTGTGATGTAGCACAGCCTTCCCTCAGCAAAGGCCCTAGGAGGGCACAGCTTGGAAGAAGGACCTACTCAGAAATCCTGGGGACCATATGCCAATACCAAGGACTTGTGGGTCAGCGGCAGAGACAATCTGTGGCGAGACTGAAATGAAGGTTTAGACTCTTGCAACAGCCTTAAATCTCCAGGAACAGCTGGGAGGTTTGATTATTAAAGCTGCCCTCCCTCCCTAACCGCTCAGACACACGCCCCACATTCAGGGCAGACAACACCAACAACACACCCAAACTTGGTGCACCAACTGGACCCTGCAAGAAACAGACCCCCACACATCACAAAGTTGGGGAGAACTGGCTTGAGGGTAATAGGTGGCTTGCAGACGCCACATGCTGGTTAGTTAGAGAAAGTATTCGCCACCAAGTTGTAGATCTGACAAATTAGAGATTAGTCTTTGAATTAGCCTACATACCCTAAAAGAACCCTATCAAGTAAAGCAAATGCCAAGAGGCCAAAAACAACAGAAAATTTTAAAGCATATGATAAAACCAGACAATATGGTTAACCCAAACCCAAACACCCAAATCAAAAGATCAGAGGAGACACAGTACTTGGAGCAATTAATCAAAGAACTAAAGACAAACTATGAGAACATGGCACAGGATATAAAAGACATGAAGAAGACCCTAGAAGAGCATAAAGAGGAAATTGCAAGAGTAAATAAAAAAATAGATGGTCTTATGGAAATAAAAGAAACTGCTGACCAAATTAAAAAGATTCTGGATACTCTCAATACAAGACTAGAGGAAGCGGAACAATGAATCAGCAACCCAGAGGATGACAAAATGGAAAATGAAAGAACAAAAGAAAGAATGGGTAAAAAAATGAAACAATCTAAATGGACTTCGGGATATGATGGATAAAATAAAATGTCCAAATATAAGACTCATTGTTGTCCCAGAAGGGGAAGAGAAGGGTAAAAGTCTAGAAAGAGTATTCAAAGAAATTGTTAGGGAAAACTTCCCAAACCTTCTACACAATATAAATACACAAAGCATAAATGGCCAGTGAACTCCAAACACAACAAATCCAAATAAACCCACTCCAAGACATATTCTGATCAGACTGTCAAATACTGAAGAGAAGGAACAAGTTCTGAGAGCAGCAAGAGAAAAGCAATTCACCACATACAAAGGAAACAACATAAGACTAAGTTGTGACTACTCAGCAGCTACCATGGAGGCGAAGAGGCAGAGGCATGACATATTTAAAATTCTGAGAGAGAAAAATCACCAACCAAGAATTCTTCATCCAGTAAAGCTCTCCTTCAAATTTGAGGGAGAGCTTAAATTTTTCACAGACAAACAAATGCTGAGAGATTTTGCTAATAAAAGTCCTGCCCTACTTCAGATACTAAAGGGAGCCCTACAGACAGAGAAACAAAGAAAGCAGAGAGAGAGATGGAGAAAGGTTCAGTACTAAAGATATTCAATATTAGTCCGTTAAAGGACAATAAGAGAGAGAGGGAAAAAATATACCTGGGAAACATAAACCAAAGGATAGGATGGCTGATTCAAGAAATGCCTTCACAGTAATAACATTGAATGTAAATAGATTAAACTCCCCAATTAAAAGATACAGATTGGCAGAATGGATCAAAAAATATGAACCATCAATATGTTGTCTATAAGAGATTCATCTTAGACACAGGGATGCAAAGAAACTGCAAGTGAAAGGACGGAAAAAAATATTTCATGTAAGCTACAGCCAAAAGAAAGCAGGAGTAGCAATATTCATCTCAGATAAAATAGACTTTAAATGCAAGGATGTTAAGAGAGACAAAAAAGGCCACTACATACTAATAAAAGGGGCAATTCAACAAGAAGAAATAACAATCATAAATGTTTATGCACCCGATCATGATGCCACAAAATCCACGAGACAAACACTGGCAAAACTAAAGGAAGCAATGGATGTTTCCACAATGATTGTGGGAAACTTCAACACATCATTCTCTCCTATAGATAGATCAACCAGACAGAAGACCAATAAGGAAACTGAAAACCTAAACAATCTGATAACTGAATTTGATTTAACAGACATATATAGAACATTACATCCCAACTCACCAGGATACACATTCTTCTCTAGTGCTCACGGAACTTTCTCCAGAATAGACCACATGCTGGGACATAAAACAGCCTCAATAAATTTTAAAAAATTTAAATTATTCAAAGCACATTATCTGACCACAATGGAATACAATTGGAAGTCAATAACCATTAGAGACTTAGAAAATTCACAAACACCTGGAGGTTGAACAACACACTCCTAAACAATCAGTGGGTTAAAGAGGAAATAGCAAGAGAAATTGCTAAATGTATAGAAACGAATGAAAATGAGAACACAACATATCAAAACCTGTGGGATGCAGCAAAAGTGGTACTGAGGGGGAAGTTTGTAGCACAAAACACATATATCAAAAAGGAAGAATGAGCTAAAATCACAGAACTAATGGAGCAACTGAAGCAGCTAGAAAATGAACAGCAAATTGATCCTAAACCAAGTAGAAGAAAAGAAATAACAAGGATTAAAGCAAAAATAAATGACATAGAGAACAAAAAAAAAACAATAGAAAGAATAAATAACACCAAGAGTTGGTTCTTTGAGAAAATCCACAAGATTGACAAGCCCCTAGCTAGACTGACAAAAACAAAAAGAGAGAAGACCCATATAAAGAAAACAATGAATGAGAATGGTGACATTACTGCGGATCCTGAAGAAACTAAAAAAAATTATAAGAGGATACTATGAACAACTGTGTGCCAACAAACTGGATAATGTAGAGGAAATGGACAATTTCCTGGAAAAACATAAAAAATCTAGACTGCCCAGAGAAGAAATAGAAGACCTCAACCAAATAATCACAAGCAAAGAGATCCAATCAGTCATCAAAAAATTTCCCACAAATAAAAGCTCAGGGCCAGATGGCTTCACAGGGCAATTCTACCAAACTTTCCAAAAAGAACTGACACCAATCCTACTTAAACTCTTTCAAAACATCAAAGAAAATGGAACACTACCTAACTCATTTTACGAAGCTAACATCAATCTAATACCAAAACCAGGTAAAGATGCCGCAAAAAAAGGAAAACTACAGGCCAATCTCCCTAATGAATATAGACGCAAAAATTCTCAACAAAATTCTTGCAAATGAAATCCAAAGACACATTAAAAAAATCATACACCATGACCAAGTGAGGTTCAATCCAGGCATGCAAGGATGGTTCAACATAAGAAAATCAATCAATGTAATACAACACATTAACAAATCAAAAGGGAAAAATCAAATGATCATCTCAATAGACGCTGAAAAAGCATTCGACAAAATCCAACATCGCTTTTTGATGAAAACACTTCAAAAGGTAGTAATTGAAGGAAAATTCCTCAATATGATAAAGAGCATATATGAAAAGCCCACAGCCAGCACAGCACAATGGTGAGAAATTGAAAGCCTTCCTTGTAAGATCAGGAACAAGACAAGGATGCCCGCTGTCACCACTGTTATACAACATTGTGCTGGAAGTGCTAGCCAGGGCAATCCAGCAAGACAAAGAAACAAAAGGCATTCAAATTGGAAAGGAAGAAGTAAAACTGTCATTATTTCCAGATGATATGATCTTATATCTAGAAAACCCTGAGAAATCAATGATACAGCTACTAGAGCTAATAAACAAATTTAGCAAAGTAGCGGGATACAAGATTAATGCACATAAGTCAGTAATGTTTCTACATACTAGAAATGAAAGAAGTGAAGAGACACTCAAGAAAAAGATATCATTTTCAATAGCAACTAAAAAAATCAAGTACCTAGGAAGAAACTTAACCAAAGATGTAAAAGACCTATACAAAGAAAACTACATAACTTTACTAAAAGAAATAGAAAGGGACCTTATAAGATGGAAAAATATTCCGTGTTCATAGATAGGAAGGCTAAATGTCATTAAGATGTCAAGTCTACCCAAATTCATCCACAGATTCCATGCAATCCCAATCAAAATTCCAACAACCTACTTTGCAGACTTGGAAAAGCTAGTTGTCAAATTTATTTGGTAAGGGAAGATGCCTCAAATTGCTAAAAACACTCTAAAAAAGACAAACAAAGTGGGAGGACTTACACTCCCTGACTTTGAAGCTTATTATAAAGCCACAGTAGTCAAAACAGCATGGTAATGGCACAAAAATAGATGTATCTATTAATGGAATCAAATTGAGGATTCAGAGATAGACCCCCAGATCTTTGGCCAACTGATCTTTGATAAGGCCCCCAAAGCCACTGAACTGGGACATAACAGTCTTTTCAACAAATGGGGCTGGGAGAATTGGATATCCATATCCAAAAGAATGAAAGAGGACCCCTACCTCACACCCTACACAAAAATTAACTCATGCTATATTAGGTTACTTTCTTGGGGTAGAGTAGGAACATGTTGGAAGTAAAGTAGTTAGGTTAGTTGTCTTTTTCTTACTCCCTTGTTATGGTTTCTTTGAAATGTTCTTTTATTGTATGTTTTTTTTTTTTTAATTTGTTTATTTTTCATACAGTTGATTTAGAAAAAAAAAAGTTTAATTAAAAAAAATTAACTCAAAGTGGATCAAAGACCACAATATAAAAGACAGCACCATAAAACTCCTAGAAGATAATGTAGGGAGACATCTTCAAGACCTTGTGTTAGGAGGTAACTTCCTAGGCCTTACACCCAGAGCAAAAGCAACAAAGGAAAAAATAGATAAACAGGAACTCCTCAAGCTTAGAAGTTTCTGTACCTCAAAGGAATTTGTCAAAAAAGGTGAAGAGGCAGCCAACTCAATGGAAAAAAATTTTTGGAAACCATGTATCTGACAAAAGACTGATATCTTGCATATATAAAGAAATCCTACAACTCAATAACAAGAGTACAGACAGCCCAATTATAAAACGGGCAAAAGATATGGAGAGAGTTCTCTGAAGGGGAAATATGAATGGCCAAGAAACACATGAAAAAATGTTCAGCTTCACTAGCTATTAGAGAGATGCAAATTAAGACTACAACGAGATACCATCTCACACCAATTAGAATGGCTGCCATTAAACAAACAGGAAACTACAAATGCTGGAGCGGATGTGGAGAAATTCAAACTCTTATTCATTGTTGGTGGGACTGTATAATGGTTCAGCCACTCTGAAAGTGAGTCTGGCAATTCCTTAGAAAACTAGATATAGAGTTACCCTTTGATCTAGCAATTGCACTTCTTCGGATATTTCTAGAAGATCTGAAAGCAGTGACACAAACAGGTATCTGCACGACAATGTTCATAGCAGCATTATTCACAATTGCCAAGAGACAGAAACAACCCAAATGTCCTTCAATAGATGAGTAGATAAATAAAATATAGTATATACACACAACGGAATACTATCAGCAGTAAGAAGGAACAATGTCTTGAAACATATGACAACTTGGATGAACCTTGAAGACATAATGCTGAGCGAAATAAGCCAGGCACAAAAAGAGAAATATTATATGCTGCCACTATCGTGAACATCACTGGGGGAGAATGCAGGGGTGTTGGGCTTCCCCACCTCGATGACTGCCGATGTGCTCACAGACATTGTGGACTGGTGGTTTGATGGGCTGAGCCCTCAATCACGGGACTTGCCCTTGAGAAGACTGTTACTGCAAAGGAGAGGCTAGACCTGCTTATAATTGTGCCTATGTCTCCTCCTGCATGCCTCTTCATTGCTCAGATGTGGCCCTCTCTCTCTAGCTAAGCCAATTTGGCAGATGAACTCCCTGCCCTCCCCACTACATGGGATCTGACACCCAGGGGTATAAATACACCTGGCAACATGGAATATGATTCCCAGGGAGGAATCTGGACCCAGCATCATGGGATGGCGAACATCTTCTTGACCAAAATGGGGATGTGAAAGGAAATGAAATAAGTTTCAGTAGCTGAAAGATTCCAAAAGGAGCCAAGAGAGCACTCTGGTGGGCATTCTTATGCACAATATAGATAACCCTTTTTTGGTTCTAATGAATTGGAATAGCTAGCAAAAAATACCTGAAACTATCAAACTACAACCCAGAACCCTTGAATCTTGAAGATGATTGTATAAAAATGTAGCTTATGAGGGGTGACAATGTGATTGGGAAAGCCATATGGACCATATTTCCCTTTGTCCAGTGTATGGATGATGAGTAGAAAAATGGGGGAAAAAAAAAAAAAAAGGACCCAGTGTTCTTTTTTACTTTAATAGTTCTTTTCCATTTTCATTTTTACTCTTACTACTTTTGTGTGTGTGGTAATGAAAATGTTCAAAAATTAATTTTGGTGATGGATGCACAACTATATGGTGGTACTGTGAACAACTGATTGTACAATTTGTATGACTGCATGGTATGTGAATATATCTCAATAAAATTGAATTATAGAAAAAAACTGAAGTGGGAGGACTTACACTTCCTGACTTTGAAGGTTACTATAAAGTCACAATAGTCAAAACAGCATGGTATTGGCACAAAGACAGACATATTGATCAGTGGAATGGAACTGAGAATTTGGAAATAGACCCCAAGGTCTATGGTTGACTGATTTTTTATAAGACCCCCAAATCCACTTAACTGGGACTTAACAGTCTCTTCAACAAATGGGCTGGGAGAACTAGATATCCACATGCAAAAGAATGAAAGTGGAGCCCTATCTTACACCATGTACAAAAATAAACTCAAAATGTATCATTGACCTAAATATGAGAGCTAAAATTATAAAACTCCTAGAAGAGCACATAGGGAAATATCTTGCCAGGTGAATTTATACCCTTGGGTGTCAGATCCCACATAGTGAGGAGGGCCGTGATTTCACCTGCCAAGTTGGCTTAGACTTTACACAGAAAGCAAAAGCACCTTAGAAAAATATAGATCAATTGGATTTTATCAAAATTTAAAACTTTTGTGCATCAAAGGATAGTATCAAGAAAGTGAAAAGAAAACCAACAAAACAGAAGAAAATATATGAAGCCGTATATCCCTTAGGGACATGCAAATAAAACCTCATACCCACTAGAATGGCCATTATTTTTAAAAAGGGAAATACGTACTGAGGATGTGGAGAAATGGGAACTTTAGTACATTGATGGTGGGAATGTAAAATGGTGCAGCTGCAGTGGAAAAGAGTTTAACGGTTTCTCCGGAAGGTAAATATAGGACTACCATATAACCTGGTAATCCCACTTCTAGGCATACACCCAAAAGACTTGAAAGAGAGACTCAGACAGATATTCGTACACCAATGTTCATAGCAGCATTATTCACAATAGCCAAAATGTAGAAGGAACCCAAGTGTCCATCAGCAGATGAATGGATAAACAAAATGTGGTATACACACACAGTGGAATGTTACTCAGCCTTAAAAGGAAATGAAGTCCTGATACATGATACTACATGAAACTTGAGTGAAACAAGTCAGACACAAAGGGGAAAATATTGTACAATACTGATGATTCCACTTACGTGAAATAGTTAGAATGTGCAAATTCATGGAGCCAGAAAGCAGGTTATCAGGGATGAGATGGGGAAGAGAAAGGGATATCAATGCATAATGGGTGTAGAATTTCTATTTGGGGTGATGGGAAGTTCTGGTAATGGATGGTGGTGAGGATAGCACAACATTGAGGATGTGGTTAATCCCACTAAATGATAGTCTCTGGAGTGGTTGAGATGGGAAATTTTATGTTGTTCAAATGTTTCCACAATTAAAGAAGAAAAAAGCAACTAAAGAGACAATGGCAATTCAATGCAATACCTGATCCTAGACTGGATCTAGTAATGGAGGAGAAAATGCCCAAAATGATATTTTTAAAAAATTGGAATATAGAACTTAAACAAT
Source organism: Choloepus didactylus (assembly GCF_015220235.1). Lineage (NCBI taxonomy): Eukaryota > Metazoa > Chordata > Mammalia > Pilosa > Megalonychidae > Choloepus > Choloepus didactylus. The sequence continues at coordinate 83,190,428 of NC_051321.1, read as the reverse complement.
CAATGTTTGATCTCTTTTACCAAATAACTGTACTTAAGGTGGGTATTTAAGTGAATATCCTTGTTCTTAAGAAATGCACATGGAATTATTAAGTGTCCAAGGAACATGACATATACAACCTATTCTCAAAGGTTTAGAAAATAAATAGATAGATGGATAAACACATAGAATGATACAGCAACTACGGCAAAATGTTCAAAATTGGTGAATCTGGTTAGGGGGCATGTTGGAGTTGTATACATGGGTTTTGTGTTATTTTTGCAACTATCCTGTAAGTTTGAAATTATTTCAAAATAAAAAATTAAAAACTCATGGCAGCTTAACTCATAAGCTTTAAGTAAATTCTACCTTCCCTAAAAATCCCTGGCAGGCCCCCTTCATCCTTCTATGCAGTAAGGCAGTAGAAGCATGACACATAAGAAAGCCACCTCTGTTGAACCTTGTGCAAAAGGATACTTTTTTGCTTTGTAATCTATGGGTGTTAGGGTGTTTAACTTTTTTTTGAAAAATAACTTTCATTAGTTTTATCAAAGCTATACTTACACAGGTTAGAAAGTTTCTCAACCTTAGCACTATTAACATTTGGGGCCAGAGAATCCTTTGCTGCAGGAACTGTCCTGTGCATGGAAGAATGTTTAGCAGCATCCCTGACCTCCATCGAATGGATTCCAGTAGCACCCCACAGAGGTGACAAAAATGTTTTCAGACGTCAAATGTCCCCAGGGGGCAAAACCACACTGTGTTGAGAGTCATCTGGTTTAATGAGGGTGAAATACATCTACAAGGGTCATTGTGAACAATAGCTGTCCTCTCTAGCTGTCCACTGCCTTCACCATTTTCTACTCTCCAGAGGCAACCATTTTAAATGTTTCACTTTTCATTCTATACAAATCCTTTCCCCATTTGTAAATTGAGTCATTTCCCTGTAGCCATCTTTGTAGGTATGAAGTGGTATCTCATTGTGGTTTTGATTTGAATTCCCCTAATGGTTAATGATACTGAGGATATTCTCATGTGCTTATAGGCCATTTGTACATCTTTGGATGAGTGTCTATTCAATTTTTTGGCCATTTTTAATTGGGTTCTTTGCCTTTTTGTTGTTGAGTTTTAGGAGTTCTTTATGTTCTGTAATTAAACCTTGTGAAGGATTTTGTGTGTCTATATTCATAAGGAATACTGGTATATAGTTTTCTTGTGATTTTTCTGGTTTTGGTATTCAAAAAAAAAAAAAAGGGGGGGGGGTGGCCAAAGGAGGATTGAGGGAACATGGTGGCGTAGGAAGCTCCAGAAATCAGCCCCTCCACCAAAACACTATTGAACTGGCAGAAATGGTCTGAATCAAGTATTTTGGAACTCCTAAATCTAGGGGAACATTGCAGCATCCAGGAAAGAACAGGAGGCAAATACCAGTGAATTTCACCCTCTTCGCAGCATCCACCGTTCACCAGTCCCCAACCACATGGCAGACAGCAGTGGAGACCATAGCCCAGGCTCCTGATGCAACTTGCTGGTGCCAGGGTGGGCTACAACCTGGGGGAGTGTGGTCTGATCACTGCTTTGGATCAGCTACTGCAGATGGCAGGGCAGCCACTGTCCCAACCTCCTCAGGGAAAAGTAGCAGAGGATTCTTAAAGAGGCAGTACCCATTTTTTTCTCTCTCCCACTATACTTTCCATTTCCCATTTGGGAACAAAAATAGTTGGGAAAAGGCACACATTCACAGCTCCAGCCAACAACAACAAACCCTGGCAAGATTCCCAGAGTTACAACAACATAATACTCAGAATGTCCTGTTCTCAACAAAAAATTATAAAACATACAAAGAAATAAGAAGGTATGGCCCATTTACAGGAAAAAAGAATTTGCCAGAAACCATCCCTTAGAAAGCTTGTACATTGGAATTATTAGTCAAAGACTTTAAACCAGCCATCTTAAAAATGTTCAAGAAGTTAAAGGAATCCATATACAAAGTATTAATGGAAAATAGGAAAACATTGAACAAAACAAAGAGATGGAAAAACTATAAAAAGAGAACAAACAAATTTGGGAGCTGCCAAGTACAGTAATTTGCATGAAAAACTCATTAGATGAATTCAGTAGGATATCTGAACAGGCAGAAGAAACTTGAAGACAATAGAGATTATCCAATGTGAGGAGCAGAAAGAAAAAATCATGAAGGAAAATGAACAGAGCATGAGGAACCTGTGGGACAACATCAAGCACATGCATCACTGGAGTCCCAGGAGGAAAAGAGAGAGAGAAAGGGGCAGAAGAAGAAATAATGACCGAAAACTTCCCAAATCTGAGGAAAGATATGAATAAACTCATCCAGGAATTTCAAAGAACTCCAAGCAGGAAAGACTCTTAAGAGATCGATCCCAAGACACACTATAGTGAAATTTTCAAAATCCAAAGATAAAGAGAAGATTTTGAAAGCAATAAGAGAGGAGTGACTTGTCACATACAAGGCATCCCCCTTAAGATTAACAGTGGCAGTGCCCTGCATTGCCCGGGACCTGTGGCCTCCAGTGGATGAGGCTGGGAAGATGGTGGAGGCATGTGTGCCAGTTTGAATGTATTATGTCCCCCAGAAAAAGCCATATTCTTTGATGCAGTCTTGTGGGGCAGACATTTTGGTGATTAGATTTCCATGGAGCTGTGACCCACCCAACCGTAGGTGATAACTCTGATGAGATAGTTCCATGGAGGTGTGGCCCCACCCATTCAGGGTGGGCCTTGATCAGTGGAGCCATATAAATGAGCTGATGGGCAAAGGGAACTCAGTGCAGCTGAGAGTGGCATTTTGAAGAGGAGCTACAGCCAAGAGTGACACTTTGAAGAAAGCACAGGAGCTGCAGATGAGAGAGTTTGAAGATGGCTGTTGAAAGCAGACTCTTGCTCTGGAGAAGCTAAGAGAGGACAAATACCCCAAGTGCAACTAAGAGTGACATTTTTGAGGAACTGCAGCCCAGAGAGGAATGTCCTGGGAGAAAGCCATTTTGAAACCAGAATTTTGGAGCAGGTGCCAGGCACATGCCTTCCCAGCTAACAGATGTTTTCCAGACACCATTGGCCATCCTGCAGTGAAGGTACCCGATTGCTGATGTGTTACCTTGGACACTATGGCCTTAAGACTGTAACTGTGTAACCAAATAAACCCCCTTTTATAAAAGCCAATCCATTTCTGGTGTTTTTCATTCTGGCAGCATTAGCAAACTAGAACAGTATGGTACATGGATGAGGCCCCAGAGGACCAAAGGAAGCTCAACCAACTGCAGCCCAGCTGCCCCGTCAACCTGGAGCTGCTGTGAAAACTCAGGGTCTTTTACTGAAAACTGGATGCTGACAAATATGAGAATGATCCAGAATTAGAAAAGATCTGAAAAGAGAGAAACTACTCCTGGATGGAAATAATAACCATATGCAAAGATAAACTACCAAATTATGAAGCAAAGATTAACATGTTTTATGAAGAACATTTACAGTTGGATGATGAAATTCTATACATCTTGCTTGGAAGTGGATATTTTGATGTGAGGCATAAAGAGGACAAGTGGATCCAGATTTTCATGGAGAAGAGAGACATGATAACACTTCCTGCAGGAATTTTTCACTGCTTCACATTAGATGAAAAGAACCACGTGAAGGCAATGTGGCTGTTTGTTGGAGAAGCAGTGTGGACAGCCTACAACTGGCCAGCTGACCATTTTGATGCTTGAGGACAGCATGTATAGCTTTTGATACAGACAGCTCTCTGGAAACTAACACATTACTTGTAACAATCCTAAACATGATAATTGAGCAGAAACTCAGTCATTTTCTTTTTGCCTTTATAGTGTAGACTTGAGGCTAGGTTGTCTTTCCTATGCAAGATTTTTTTGTTGAGATTTTTTTTTAATAAAAGTAACAATAAAACTGATTTTCACCATTCATTTTCTCTAACTAACTAAAAAAAAAAATAGTGGGTTCAGTGGCCCCATGTTAGCCATGCATTCAACTGTAACCCAAACAAAAATTTAATCTCTCAAAATGTAACTACTTAGCATATTCTATCTGGATTTCATTTTTAGACTTTAAACCAGATATCAGTCAGTGTCCTGCCTACTTTATAAGAAGTATAATAGATAATAGAAGTAATCAAATATAAGATACTTTTTCTCCCCAAATTTATACTTGGGCCAGGCAATAGAGCAGGGAAGAGCCTCTTCTATTATGGCTACACTTTCAGTAGCTTACACCACTTTGTTGTTGAAAATAAAGTAATTGTCTTAACTGAAAGCTTTTGCCTTGCAGTTACCTAATATTCAGAGATATATGGTATTTTTGCCTGGTTTGTAAAAATCACTGCTGTGTAGCTTCTTCATATGATAGTGTATGTATGTGTGTGTGTGTATAATTAATTTATATAATTATATAACACATATATCTGTTATTTTTATGTATGTATAACATACATAATATAAGTGTACCTATAACATTTGTAATGCATACAAATATTAGTATTTTTCCAGTTTGGAATTTCTAGGTTAAACCTGCCTTACTATATATCTCTTTCGCAATCAAGTCTTTGAATTTTAACAAGAAAACTAGTGCACTGTTTTTCTACTTAACAATTTTGCAATACAATTATGTCTAATTTGTTGTAATCATAGAAAAAAACACAAAAGCCTAATGTTTTAGAAGGGCAGATTGTTTCTAAATATTTTTTAATTGGTTTAAAAATTTTCATTTAAAAGTTAATCTTTCGGCAGAGAACTGAAGATGGCAGCTAGGTGAGACGGGGCAAAAAAACACCTCTGTGAAAAATACTAGATAAAAACCAGAAAGTGACCCAGAACACCAGTTCCAGAGTAGCACCAGCCAGACAAGGTCTGCTAAATCTACAGGGACCATGCATTTGGTGAAACCAGGAGTCTGCATTCTGAAACGAGTGAGTGAGTCAGCTGAAAGTCCCACAGCCATGCTGCAGTGTGGGGAAATGGTGGACTGGCATTTGGAGATGAACTAATTCTTAACAACAACAACAACAAAAGCTCAGGAACAGCTGCAGATATGATGGGGAGAGCCACGCAGTAAAGCACGGCGGGAGTGGGCTGGGCTAATGCCTCAGTGTCTGGCATGGAGGATACCCCTTCCCACACTCGCTACTGACTGTCTCAGGCCCAGAGGAGCAAAGGGGAGCCAAAGGGAGAAAGGACCATACGACTTACAGCCATCTCCCCAGCAGGTGGGGGACACTCCTACCCAGGGCCAGGCCCACAGCCCAGACTCATGCCGGGAAGGCCAATATGATGGGGAGTCTTTCCCACAGCACCATGCACACGCCACAATATCAGCCGTGGACAGTGGCCTTTAATACACCTATGGCTGATTGTCCCAGAGCTGGGAGGGTGGTGCTGTGCGGAAAGGGGGAAGTTAACGCTTCCTATTCAACCATCTTTGAAGCGGGCTGGGAGCACCGGCTTCCCTGGCAGGCCGGTGCACACTTGTGACGGCATGGCCCTCCCTCAGCAGAGGTCCTGGAAGAGCACAGCAAGGAAGGGGGAACCGCTCGGAAATCCCAGGTAACCTATGCCAATACCAAGGACTTGTGGGTCAGCAGCAGAGAACAGCCTTAAATCTCTGGGAACACCTGGGAGTTTTGATTATTAAAGCTGCCCTTCCTCCCTAACCGCCCAGACACACGCCCCTCATTCAGGGTGGACAGCACTGACAACACACCCAAATTAAGCGCACTGAGTGGACCCCACAGGCGTCAGATCCCACATACCACAAAGACAAAGTGGGGGAGAACTGACTTGAGGGGAATAGGTGACTTACGGACATCATCTGCTGGTTAAATAGAGAAAGTGTACACCACCAAGCTGCAGTTCTGACATACTAGAGATCAAGTAAAGCAAATGCCAAGAGGCCAAAAACAACAGAAAATCTTAAAGCATATGATAAAACCAGACCATATGGAGAACCCAAACCAAAATAGAAGACACACAGTACTTGGCACAATTAATCAAAAAACTACAGACAGGCAACAAGAGCATGGCACAGGATATAAAGGACATGAAGAAGACCCTAGAAGGGCATAAAAAAGAAATTGCAAGAGTAAATAAAAAAACAGAAGATCTTATGGAAATTAAAGAAACTGTAGGCCAAATTAAAAAGACTCTGGATACTCATAATACAAGATTAGAGGAAGCTGAACAACAACTCAGCCTTCTCGAGGACCACAGAACAGAAAATGAAAGAACAAAAGAAAGAATGGGGAAAAAAATGAAAAAATCAAAATGGATCTCAGGGATATGATAGATAAAATAAAACATCCAAATTTAAGACTCATTGGTATCCCAGAAGGGGAAGAAAAGGGTAAAGGTCTAGAAAGAGTATTCAAAGAAATTGTTGGGAAAAACTTCCCAAACCTTCTACACAATATAAATACACAAAGCATAAATGCCCAGCAAACTACAAATAGAATAAATCCAAATAAACCCACTCCAAGACATATTCTGATCAGACTGTCAAATACTGAAGAGAAGGAGCAAGTTCTGAAAGCAGCAAGAGAAAAGCAATTCACCACATACAAAGGAAACAACATAAGACTAAGTAGTGACTACTCAGCGGCCACATTGGAGGTGAGAAGGCAGCGGCATGACATATTTAAAATTCTGAGAGAGAAAAATTTCCAACCAAGAATATTTTATCCAGCAAAACTCTCCTTCAAATTTGAGGGAGAGCTTAAATTTTTCACAAACAAACAAATGCTGAGAGATTTTACTAATAAAAGACCTGCCCTACTTCAGATACTAAAGGAGACCTACCGACAGAGAAACAAAGAAAGAAGAGAGAGATATAGAAAATTTTAACAGACATATATAGAATATTACATCCCAGATCACTGGGACACACAGTCTTTTCTAGTGATCACAGATCTTTCTCCAGAATGGACCGTATGCTGGGACATAAAAACAAGCCTCAATAAATTTTAAAAAAATGAATTTGTTCAAAGCACATTCTCTGACCACAAGGGAATACAAATAGAAGTCAATAACCATCAGAGACTTGGAGAATTCACAAACACCTGGAGGATAAAAATGAGGGGGAGATAAAAACACTCCCGGATAATCGAAAGCTGAGGGACTTCATCAATAGTAATCAGTCCTATAAGAAATGCTAAAGGGAGTTGAGCAGGCTGAAAGGAAGGGACACTAAACAATTGACTGAAACTACATGAAGAAATAAAGATTTCCAGTAAAGATCACATGGTAAATATAAATTCACATGTAAATATAAATACCAATACTACTGTATTTTCTATTTATAACTCCATTTTTTACTTCCTACAGGATCTAAAATACAGAAACTGTAATGATAAATCAGTGGTTTTTGGACTCAATGTAAAATATGTAACTTTTGACAAGAAATACATAAAGGTGGGGGAATATTGGAGTATAGGAACATAGTTTATGTGTCATATTGAAGTTAAGTTGGTATCAAAGAAAAACAAGATAGTTACAGATTTAAGATGTTAAACTTAAGCCCCACAGTAAACACAAAGAAAGTATCAGAGAATATGACCATAGAGATGAAAAGTAGAGTAGGGGTTCCGAGAAGTGGGGGAAGGGACAATGGGGAGTTAAGAAATGAGAGTAAGGTTTCTGTTTGGGGTGAAGGAAAACTTCTAGAAATGGATGGTGGGAAGGTGATAGCATTGCAACATTCTAAATGTGATTAATCCCACTAATGGAATGCTAGGGAGGGGGTGGAATGGGAAGATTTAGGCTGTATATGTTTCCACAATTGAAAAAAAAAAAAAAAAAAAGACATTCTAAACAGATGACAATTAAATGCCAAGGATGATCCTGGATGGGATCTGAGGATGGAGGAGAGGAGGCTCAAAGGGACACAGATGGGACACACACACACACAAAAAGGAAATGTAGAATATAAGCTTTGTATCAATGCTGAATTTCTTGAACTTCTTAGCTGCACTTAATGAGATTGCATAAAAGAATGTTCTTGTCCATGGGAAAGGTATATGTGAATTATATTGTTTGTTCAAAGATATGTGCAGCTTGCTTTCATATGTTCAGAGGACAGAGCAATAGATGATGGATGATAGATAGGGAGGGAGGGAGAGAGGGAGGGAAAGAAAGAAATGGTGGTGTGACAGGATGTTAAAGGTGGTGGACTGGGGTATCGGGGAGGGGGTCAGGGTATGATGGCTTTCTATGTATGGGTTTGTACTGTTTTTGCAACTCTTCCTGTAAGATTGAATTTATTTCAAAATAAAATTTATTAAATTAAAAAAAAAAGAAAAAAAAGTTAATCTTTCTGCAGAGATGTTGGACTTCCTCACCTGGATTTTTGCTGATGTTCTCACAAATTTTGGGGACTGACGGCTTGATGTGCTGAGCCCTCTTTCTTGGGGTTGGCCCCTATGAAGCTTGTTGCTGCAAGGAGAGGCTAAACCTGCTTATAAGTGTGCCTAAGAATCTCCCATTGAGTACCTCTTTGTTGCTCAGATGTGGCCCTCTCTTTCTCTAAATAACCTTGCTGCCCTCCCCTCTACATGGGACCTGACTCCTGGGGGTGTAAATCCCCCTGGCAATGCAGGATATAACTCTTGGGGATGAATCTGGACCCAGCATTGTGAGATTGAGAACATCTTTTTGACCAAAAGGGGGATACAAAATGAAACGAAATAAAGCTTCAGTGGCTGAGAGATTTCAAATGGAGTCGAGAGATCACTCTGGTGGACATTCTTACACACTATATTGCTAACACATTTTAGGTTTTAATATATTGAAATAGCTAGAAGTAAATACCTGAAACTACCAAACTCCAACCCAGTAGCCTTGACTCTTGAAGACGATTGTATAACAATGTAGCTTACAATGGGTGACAGTGTGATTGTGAAAACCCTGTAGATGGCACTCCCTTTATTCAGTGTATGGATGGATGAGTAGAATAGTGGGGACAAAACCTAAATAAAAAATAGGGTGGGATGGGGGAGGGGATCCTTTTTTTCTTTTTTAATTTTTATTTTTGATTCTGATTCTGATTCTTTCTGGTGTAAGGAAAATGTTCAAAAATACATTGGGGTGATGAATGCACCACTATAAGATGGTACTGTGAACAGCTGATTGTACACCATGGATGATTATATGCTATGTGAATATTTCTCAATAAAACTGAATTAAAGAAAAAAAAAGTTAATCTTTCATCACTGTTTCACATTGGTCTTGGGGATTAGTTTCCTATTGAACAGAGAGAATTCAAGTTTTAGACATTGACATAATCTTTCCTGAATTTTAGGAATAAAATGTACACAGGCAGCTGATAATTACATCAACACCCAGGACTTTCTTCTGCCAAATATTACTTTATCTCAAAACTTAAATTAACTGCATATCTACTGATATTTCAAAAGGAAAAATATGAAATATCTTGAGATGAACAAAAAGAAAAACATAACATAGCAAAAGTTTTGGGATGTAATGAAGGCAGTTCTGAGAGGGAAATTTAAAACTCTAAATATGTACTAAAGTAATTTCACAGCTAAAGAATCTAGAACAAGTACAGCCAACTAAACCAATTGTTTGTAGAAAAAAAGAAATAGTAAAGATTAGAGCAGAGATAAATGAAATAGAGAATAGAAAAACAATAGAGAGAATCAGCAAAACCAATTGTTGTTTTTTTGAAAGATCAATAAAATTGACAAACCTTTACCCAGACTGACAAAGAATAAGTAAGAAAGGACACAACTAACTAAAATCAGGAATGAAAGTGGGGACATTACTGCTGACCTTACAGAAATATAAACAATAATAAAACAGTACATAAATAATTATATGCCAACAAATTAGAAAACCTAGATGAAATGAACAAATTCCTAGAAATATACATTACCTAATCTGGCACAAGAAGAAACAGAAATTCTCAAAAGACCTATAAAAAGTAAAGTGATTGAATCAGTGTTTCAGGTTGCTAAGGCTGCAAGAATGCAATATACCAGAAATGGGTTGGCTTTTAACAATGAGGATTTACTAAGTTACAAGTTACAATTCTAAGGCCATGAAAATGTCCAAATTAAGGCAACAAGAAGAGGATACCTTCTTGGAGGAAGAGCTGCTGGCATCTGGGGTTTCTCTCTCACACTGGAAGGCATATGGCATGGCCTGCTTGTCCTTGTCTCCTGCATTTTGGTTTCAAAATGGCTCTCTCTGTGCAAATGTCTCTGGGCATTTCTCTCTTAGCTTCTCTGAGCTCTCTCAAAAATATCTCTGCCTTTCATCTTCTCATGGAGGACTCCAGCAAGGCAAGTAAGACCCACCTTGAATGGGTGGGGTCACATCTCCATGGAAACAACCTAATCAAAAGGTCCCACCCACAATGAGTCTGCCCCACAAGACTGGATGAAAATAACATAGGCTTTTCTGGGGTACATAACAGCTTCCAACCAGCACAATAAGTAATCAAAAACCTCCCAACAAAGAAAAGTCCAGGACCAGATGGTTTCAATGCTGAACTCTACCATTTAAAGAAGATTTAACAATAATCCTTCTCAAACTTTTCCAAAAAATACCAAAGGAGGAATTACTTTCTAACTCATTCTATGACGCCAGAATTACCCTAATATCAAAGCCAGATAAAGACTAGCACAAGAAAAGAAAATTTCAGACCAACATCCCTTATGAATATAGATGCACAAATCTTAATAAAATCCTGGCAAGCTGAATCCATATTCATATTTTAAAAGAATTATACAGATTCCCCACCCTCAAGGGCGGCAGCTTCTGGTCAGCCCAGTTCTCACCCAGCTGTCTGCTGCAGACTGGGAGAGTCAGAGAGGCCTTCCCCCAAGGAACAGAGGGGACATGGCACAGTTTTGAGCCAACTGTTGGCCAGTGAAATTGGTCCTCTGAGTCCCGCAACCTTTTTGGCCCTTTCCAAACAGGCACGTGCAGCACCTGTGGTGCCATTGTTTCCATCATCAGAAGCAGAGGGACAGAAGGCCCAAAGATAACTTACCTTTGTAGGGCCATGGGGGACAGACAGGCTGCCAAAGACTGCCATATTCTGGGCAGGCTGGGAAAGTGCAGTCCTGAGAAGCTACTTTCCTGAAACTCTCCCCAGGGCCCTTTGGAATGGGTCTGCACCCCCTGCATGGGACCCTGATCCTGTTTTTACTGGGAAATACTGACAAACCCAAGTGCCAAAGAAGAGCCCAAACAACAACAAAATCTTAGACAAGAGAGGGAAACTGACCTTCAGAATAATCTTATCAACATAATCAGATGCCTAGACACAAGCAAAAAAATTGCAACACAAATTACAAAAGAAGACAATATGGACAAGCCAAAGGAAAAAATTAAAAAGTCAGAGGAGATACAGAATTTGGAACAACATATCAAAGATGTTCAAATAAATCTCCTAAATCAATTCAAGGAGATGGCTACAGAGATAAAGTATATTAAAAAGACACCAGGAGAGGTATGTTTTAGTTACTCCTCCAGGAAAGTAGGTAAAAAGCCAGGAACTGCGTGGACTGGACACCACAGAGCAATCTGTCTTTGGGCATACTTCATACAACACTCATGAAAACGTGGAACTGCTGAGATCAGCGAAATCTGTAAGTTTTTGCGGCCAGGGGACCCGCGCCCCTCCCTGCCAGGCTCAGTCCCGGGGGAGGAGGGGCTGTCAGCTCCAGGAAGGAGAAGGGAGAATTGCAGTGGCTGCTCTCATCGGAAACTCATTCTACTGATTCAAACTCCAACCATAGATAGACTGAGGCCAGACACCAGAGACTCTGAGAGCAGCCAGCCCAGCAGAGAGGAGACGGGCATAGAAGGAAAACAACACGAGAAGCTCCAAAGTAAAAGCAGAGGATTTTTGGAGTTCTGGTGAACACAGAAAGGGGAAGGGCGGAGATCAGGCCTTGAGGCGCATATGCAAATCCCGAAGCAAGGCTGATCTCTCTGCCCAGGGCACCTTTCCTTAATGGCCCTGGTTGCTTTGTCTATTAGCATTTCAATAACCCATTAGATCTCTGAGGAGGGCCGTTTTTTTTTTTTTTTTTTTTTTTTTTTTTTTTTTTTTTAAATCCTTTTTGCTTTTTCTAAAACAATTACTCTAAGAAGCTCAATACAGAAAGCTTCAAAGAATTGAAATTTGGGCACGTCAAGTCAAGAGCAGAAATAAGAGAGCTCTGAGACAAAAGGCAATAATCCAGTGGCTGAGAAAATTCACTAAACAACACAACTTCCCAAGAAAAGGGGGGTGTCCGCTCACAGCCACCATCCTGGTGGACAGGAAACACTCCTGCCCATCGCCAGCCCCATAGCCCAGAGCTGCCCCAGACAACCCAGTGTGACGGAAGTGCTTCAAATAACAGGCACACACCACAAAACTGGGCGTGGACATTAGCCTTCCCTGCAACCTCAGCTGAATGTCCCAGAGCTGGGAAGGGGGAGCAGTGTGAATTAACAGAGCCCCATTCAGCCATCATTTGAGCAGACTGGGAGCCTCCCAACACAGCCCAGCAGCCCAGAACTGCCCTGGGGGGACGGCACTCACCTGTGACATAGCACAGTCATCCCTCAACAGAGGACCCGGGGTGCACAGCCTGGAAGAGGGGCCCACTTGCAAGTCTCAGGAGCCATACGCCAATACCAAAGACTTGTGGGTCAGTGGCAGAGACAAACTGTGGCAGGACTGAACTGAAGGATTAGACTATTGCAGTAGCTTTAAAACTCTAGGATCATCAGGGAGATTTGATTGTTAGGGCCACCCCCCCTCCCCGACTGCACAGAAACACGCCCCACATACAGGGCAGGCAACACCAACTACACACGCAAGCTTGGGACACCAATTGGGCCCCACAAGACTCACTCCCCCACTCACCAAAAAGGCTAAGCAGGGGAGATCTGGCTTGTGGAGAACAGGTGGCTCGTGGACGCCACCTGCTGGTTAGTTAGAGAAAGTGTACTCCACGAAGCTGTAGATCTGATAAATTAGAGATAAGGACTTCAACTGGTCTACAAACCCTAAAAGAACCCTATCAAGGACAGCAAATGCCACGAGGCCAAAAACAACAGAAAATTATAAAGCATATGAAAAAACCAGACGATATGGATAACCCAAGCCCAAGCACCCAAATCAAAAGACCAGAAGAGACACACCTAGAGCAGCTACTCAAAGAACTAAAGATGAACAATGAGACCCTAGTACGGGATATGAAGGAAATCAAGAAGACCCTAGAAGAGCATAAAGAAGACATTGCAAGACTAAATAAAAAAATGGATGATCTTATGGAAATTAAAGAAACTGTTGACCAAATTAAAAAGATTCTGGACACTCATAGTACAAGACTAGAGGAAGTTGAACAACGAATCAGTGACCTGGAAGATGACAGAATGGAAAATGAAAGCATAAAAGAAAGAATGGGGAAAAAAATTGAAAAACTCGAAATGGACCTCAGGGATATGATAGATAATATGAAGCGTCCGAATATAAGACTCATTGGTGTCCCAGAAGGGGAAGAAAAGGGTAAAGGTCTAGGAAGAGTATTCAAAGAAATTGTTGGGGAAAACTTCCCAAATCTTCTAAACAACATAAATACACAAATCATAAATGCTCAGCGAACTCCAAATAGAATAAATCCAAAAAAACCCACTCCGAGACATATACTGATCACACTGTCAAACATAGAAGAGAAGGAGCAAGTTCTGAAAGCAGCAAGAGAAAAGCAATTCACCACATACAAAGGAAACAGCATAAGACTAAGTAGTGACTACTCAGCAGCCACCATGGAGGCGAGAAGGCAATGGCACGATATATTTAAAATTCTGAGAGAGAGGAATTTCCAGCCAAGAATACTTTATCCAGCAAAGCTCTCCTTCAAATTTGAGGGAGAGCTTAAATTTTTCACAGACAAAGAAATGCTGAGAGAATTTGCTAACAAGAGACCTGCCCTACTGGAGATACTAAAGGGAGCCCTACAGACAGAGAAACAAAGACAGGACAGAGAGACTTGGAGAAAGGTTCAGTACTAAAGAGATTCGGTATGGGTACAATAAAGGATATTAATAGAGAGAGGGAAAAATATGGCAAACATAATCCAAAGGATAAGATGGCCGATTCAAGAAATGCCTTCACGGTTTTAACGTTGAATGTAAATGGATTAAACTCCCCAATTAAAAGATATAGATTCGCAGAATGGATCAAAAAAATGAACCATCAATATGTTGCATACAAGAGACTCATCTTAGACACAGGGACACAAAGAAATTGAAAGTGAAAGGATGGAAAAAAATATTTCATGCAAGCTACAGCCAAAAGAAAGCAGGTGTAGCAATATTAATCTCAGATAAAATAGACTTCAAATGCAGGGATGTTTTGAGAGACAAAGAAGGCCACTACATACTAATAAAAGGGGCAATTCAGCAAGAAGAAATAACAATCGTAAATGTCTATGCACCCAATCAAGGTGCCACAAAATACATGAGAGAAACATTGGCAAAACTAAAGGAAGCAATTGATCTTTCCACAATAATTGTGGGAGACTTCAACACATCACTCTCTCCTATAGATAGATCAACCAGACAGAAGACCAATAAGGAAACTGAAAACCTAAACAATCTGATAAATGAATTAGATTTAACAGACATCTACAGGACATTACATCCCAAATCACCAGGATACACATACTTTTCTAGTGCTCACGGAACTTTCTCCAGAATAGATCATATGCTGGGACATAAAACAAGCCTCAATAAATTTAAAAAGATTGAAATTATTCAAAGCACATTCTCTGACCACAATGGAATACAATTAGAAGTCAATAACCATCAGAGACTTAGAAAATTCACAAATACCTGGAGGTTAAACAACACACTCCTAAACAATCAGTGGGTTAAAGAAGAAATAGCAAGAGAAATTGCTAAATATATAGAGACGAATGAAAATGAGAACACAACATACCAAAACCTATGGGATGCAGCAAAAGCAGTGCTAAGGGGGAAATTTATAGCACTAAACGCATATATTAAAAAGGAAGAAAGAGCCAAAATCAAAGAACTAATGGATCAACTGAAGAAGCTAGAAAATGAACAGCAAACCAATCCTAAACCAAGTAGAAGAAAAGAAATAACAAGGATTAAAGCAGAAATAAATGACATAGAGAACAAAAAAACAATAGAAAGGATAAATATCACCAAAAGTTGGTTCTTTGAGAAGATCAACAAGATTGACAAGCCCCTAGCTAGACTGACAAAATCAAAAAGAGAGAAGACCCATATAAACAAAATAATGAATGAAAAAGGTGACATAACTGCAGATCCTGAAGAAATTAAAAAAATTATAAGAGGATATTATGAACAACTGTATGGCAACAAACTGGATAATGTAGAAGAAATGGACAATTTCCTGGAAACATATGAACAACCTAGACTGACCAGAGAAGAAATAGAAGACCTCAACCAACCCATCACAAGCAAAGAGATCCAATCAGTCATCAAAAATCTTCCCACAAATAAATGCCCAGGGCCAGATGGCTTCACAGGGGAATTCTACCAAACTTTCCAGAAAGAACTGACACCAATCTTACTCAAACTCTTTCAAAACATTGAAAAAAATGGAACACTACCTAACTCATTTTATGAAGCTAACATCAATCTAATACCAAAACCAGGCAAAGATGCTACAAAAAAGGAAAACTACCGGCCAATCTCCCTAATGAATATAGATGCAAAAATCCTCAACAAAATACTTGCAAATCGAATCCAAAGACACATTAAAAAAATCACACACCATGACCAAGTGGGGTTCATTCCAGGCATGCAAGGATGGTTCAACATCAGAAAAACAATCAATGTATTACAACACATTAAAAACTCGAAAGGGAAAAATCAATTGATCATCTCAATAGATGCTGAAAAAGCATTTGACAAAATCCAACATCCCTTTTTGATAAAAACACTTCAAAAGGTAGGAATTGAAGGAAACTTCCTCAACATGATAAAGAGCATATATGAAAAACCCACAGCCAGCATAGTACTCAATGGTGAGAGACTGAAAGCCTTCCCTCTAAGATCAGGAACAAGACAAGGATGCCCGCTGTCACCACTGTTATTCAACATTGTGCTGGAAGTGCTAGCCAGGGCAATCCGGCAAGACAAAGAAATAAAAGGCATCCAAATTGGAAAAGAAGAAGTAAAACTGTCATTGTTTGCAGATGATATGATCTTATATCTAGAAAACCCTGAGAAATCAACGATACACCTACTAGAGCTAATAAACAAATTTAGCAAAGTAGCGGGATACAAGATTAATGCACATAAGTCAGTAATGTTTCTATATGCTAGAAATGAACAAACTGAAGAGACACTCAAGAAAAAGATACCATTTTCAATAGCAACTAAAAAAATCAAGTACCTAGGAATCAACTTAACCAAAGATGTAAAAGACCTATACAAAGAAAACTACATAACTCTACTAAAAGAAATAGAAGGGGACCTTAAAAGATGGAAAAATATTCCATGTTCATGGATAGGAAGGCTAAATGTCATTAAGATGTCAATTCTACCCAAACTCATCTACAGATTCAATGCAATCCCAATCAAAATTCCAACAACCTACTTTGCAGACTTGGAAAAGCTAGTTATCAAATTTATTTGGAAAGGGAAGATGCCTCGAATTGCTAAAGACACTCTAAAAAAGAAAAACGAAGTGGGAGGACTTACACTCCCTGACTTTGAAGCTTATTATAAAGCCACAGTTGCCAAGACAGCATGGTACTGGCACAAAGACAGACATATAGATCAATGGAATCGAATTGAGAATTCAGAGATAGACCCTCAGATCTATGGCCGACTGATCTTTGATAAGGCCCCCAAAGTCACCGAACTGAGCCATAATGGTCTTTTCAACAAATGGGGCTGGGAGAGTTGGATATCCATATCCAAAAGAATGAAAGAGGACCCCTACCTCACCCCCTACACAAAAATTAACTCAAAATGGACCAAAGATCTCAATATAAAAGAAAGTACCATAAAACTCCTAGAAGATAATGTAGGAAAACATCTTCAAGACCTTGTATTAGGAGGCCACTTCCTAGACTTTACACCCAAAGCACAAGCAACAAAAGAGAAAATAGATAAATGGGAACTCCTCAAGCTTAGAAGTTTCTGCACCTCAAAGGAATTTCTCAAAAAGGTAAAGAGGCAGCCAACTCAATGGGAAAAAATTTTTGGAAACCATGTATCTGATAAAAGACTGATATCTTGCATATACAAAGAAATCCTACAACTCAATGACAATAGTACAGACAGCCCAATTATAAAATGGGCAAAAGATATGAAAAGACAGTTCTCTGAAGAGGAAATACAAATGACCAAGAAACACATGAAAAAATGTTCAGCTTCACTAGCTATTAGAGAGATGCAAATTAAGACCACAATGAGATACCATCTAACACCGGTTAGAATGGCTGCCATTAAACAAACAGGAAACTACAAATGCTGGAGGGGATGTGGAGAAATTGGAACTCTTATTCATTGTTGGTGGGACTGTATAATGGTTCAGCCACTCTGGAAGTCAGTCTGGCAGTTCCTTAGAAAACTAGATATAGAGCTACCATTCGATCCAGCGATTGCACTCCTCGGTATATACCCGGAAGATCGGAAAGCAGTGACACGAACAGATATCTGCACGCCAATGTTCATAGCAGCATTATTCACAATTGCCAAGAGATGGAAACAACCCAAATGTCCTTCAACAGATGAGTGGATAAATAAAATGTGGTATATACACACGATGGAATACTACGCGGCAGTAAGAAGGAACGATCTGGTGAAACATATGACAACATGGATGAACCTTGAAGACATAATGCTGAGCGAAATAAGCCAGGCACAAAAAGAGAAATATTATATGCTACCACTAATGTGAACTTTGAAAAATGTAAAACAAATGGTTTATAATGTAGAATGTAGGGGAACTAGCAGTAGAGAGCAATTAAGGAAGGGGGAACAATAATCCAGGAAGAACAGATAAGCTATTTAACGTTCTGGGGATGCCCAGAAATGACTATGGTCTGTTAATTTCTGATGGTTGTAGTAGGAACAAGTTCACTGAAATGTTGCTATATTATGTAACTTTCTTGGGGTAAAGTAGGAACATGTTGGAAGTTAAGCAGTTATCTTAGGTTAGTTGTCTTTTTCTTACTCCCTTGCTATGGTCTCTTTGAAATGCTCTTTTATTGTATGTTTGTTTTCTTTTTAACTTTTTTTTTCATACAGGTGATTTGAAAAAAGAAGGGAAAGTTAAAAAAAAAAAAAAAAAAAAAAAAAAAAAGAAAAAAGACAAACAAGGGAAAAAAAAAAAAAAAAAAAGATGTAGTGCCCCCTTGAGGAGCCTGTGGAGAATGCAGGGGTATTCGCCTACCCCACCTCCATGGTTGCTAACATGACCACAGACATAGGGGACTGGTGGTTTGATGGGTTGAGCCCTCTACCATAAGTTTTACCCTTGGGAAGACGGTTGCTGCAAAGGAGAGGCTAGGCCTCCCTGTATTTGTGCCTAAGAGTCTCCTCCTGAATGCCTCTTTGTTGCTCAGATGTGGCCCTCTCTCTCTGGCTAAGCCAACTTGAAAGGTGAAATCACTGCCCTCCCCCCTACGTGGGATCAGACACCCAGGGAAGTGAATCTCCCTGGCAACGTGGAATATGACTCCCAGGGAGGAATGTAGACCTGGCACCGTGGGACGGAGAACATCTTCTTGACCAAAAGGGGGATGTGAAAGGAAATGAAATAAGCTTCAGTGGCAGAGAGATTCCAAAAGGAGCCGAGAGGTCACTCTGGTGGGCACTCTTATGCACACTTTAGACAACCCTTTTTAGGTTCTAAAGAATTGGGGTAGCTGGTGGTGGATACCTGAAACTATCAAACTACAACCCAGAACCCATGAATCTCGAAGACAGTTGTATAAAAATGTACCTTATGAGGGGTGACAATGGGATTGGGAAAGCCATAAGGACCAAACACCACTTTGTCTAGTTTATGGATGGATGTGTAGAAAAGTAGGGGAAGGAAACAAACAGACAAAGGTACCCAGTGTTCTTTTTTACTTCAATTGCTCTTTTTCACTCTAATTATTATTCTTGTTATTTTTGTGTGTGTGCTAATGAAGGTGTCAGGGATTGATTTAGGTGATGAATGTACAACTATGTAATGGTACTGTAAACAATCGAAAGTACAATTTGTTTTGTATGAAAAAAAAAAAAAAAAAAACTAATGAATAAATTACAGTGGAAAAATAAATGAAAAAAAAAAAAAAAAAAAAAAAAAAAGACACCAGGAGAGCATAAAGAAGAATTTGAAAACATACAGAGATAAATGACAGATCTTATGGGAATGAAAGACACAATAGATGAAATTTAAAATGCACTAGAGATGCACAACAGCAGGTTTGAAGAGGCAGAAGAAAGCACCTGTGAGCTAGAAGACAGAGCATCCAAATTCAAACAGATAGAATATCTGAGGAAATAATGGCTGAAAATTTCCCAACCTTTATAAAAGACATGAATATGCAAATCCAAGAAGCCCAATGTAATCCTAATCAAATAAACCCTAATACACACACTCCAGGAAACATACTAATTAGAATATCTCTGCCAAAGATAGAAAATTCCAAAAGCAGCAAGAGAAAAGTGATTAATCATCTACAAGGGAACCTCAATAAGATTAAGTGTGGATTTCTCATCAGAAACCATGGAGGCAAGAAGGCAATGCTATGATATATTTAAGATATTGAAAGATGAAAACTGCCAGTCAGGAATTCTTTATCTGGTAAAACTGTCCTTCAAAATTGAAGGAGGGTTTAAAATATTCACAGATAAACAGAAGCTAAGAGAGTTCATTAACAAGAGTCCTGCCCTTCAAGAAATACAAAGGGGGTTCTGCAGGCTGAAAAGGCAAGACAGGGGAGAGAGGCTTGGAGGAGAGTGTAGAAATTAAGATTATCAGCAAGGGTAAATGAAAGGATAAGAAGAGAGACATAAATAAGATATGACATATAAAAGTCAAAGGATAAAATGATTGAAGTAAGTACTTCAAGAGATAACGTATATTAAGAAGACACCAGGAGAGCATAAAGAAGAATTTTGAAAACATACAGAGATAAATGACAGATAATTGCACGATAATGGACTAAATTCTCCAAAGACATGGATTGGATCACAGCACTGGTGGCACTCAGGCTGGGTGGCATGGGTCCACTCAGGTCTGCTGGACCCAAGGCCAGCAAAGCAGCAGCTATCATGTCAATCGTCCCCACCAACCAGATCCTCCTAACCAATGTGGCCATGGTTCAGAAAAAGCATGCTGGAAAGCACTTCAAAATCACCTGCTACAAAAACAAGGTAATAGGCTGGTGAAGTGGTGTGGAACAAGACCTTGATGAAGTTCTGCAGCCCCACTCAGTGTTTGTAAATGCTTCTAAAGGTCAAGTTGCAAAGTAGGAAGATCTCATCTGTGCATTTGGAACAGATGACCAAACTGAAATCTGTAAGCAGGTTTTGTCTAAAGGAGAGGTTCCAGTCTCAGATAAAGAGTGGCACACATAGCTGGAGCAGATGTTTAGAGACATTGCAAGAATCATAGGAGACAAATGTGTGAATCCTGAAACAAAGAGACTGTACATTGTTATCCTTATCAAGAGAGTCATGAAGGACATTAGTATTCAGTCAAAACCAAGAGAAGTATAAAACAGCAGGCTTTGGAAGTGATAAAATAGTTGAAATAGAAAATGAAGATATGTGGAAGAAGCTGAAAAAAAAAAAAAAAAAAGCTCAAGCCATTGATCAAGGTTATAGAAAGTGAAACCCACAGTCAACAGTTAGAAATTGTGTGCCTGATTGACCCAGGCTGTTTCAGAGAAATTGATGAGCTAATGAAAAAAGAGACAAAAAGCAAATGTTCATTGATAGCACTCAATCAGAAAGATGTGGAAGAAGTAGATGAGAAATTTGAATGACATTCATCAGTCTCTTCAGCTATAAAACTTAAAAGTGTTTTCATTTCCCATGGTACAGTTTTCTTTGGGTGGCCTGCCAAATACTTGTTCAAACTATTTGACATTTCCCATCTCTGGGTTAAACATGTACACAAGAAGAATTTCCTATGTGAGTATAATAATGTGTGATTCATTTTGTTTTAATTATAAATTGGAGTTTTAGGCTAAAATGAAAAATCCAAGATATGTAATCCAGACTGGCATTCTACTACTGTCTCATGCCTTTATTTGAGGCAACTCTTGTGTATACATAAAGTCAACAAGGTTTGCACATTACAATAAGTAATATTTGGGGGATGAGTCTGTGTCACAAGAAAGGAGCATTTGCTGGAAATAATGCATTATGTATTATTTATGCTTAATGAAATTTGTATAGAGTTAACTGTATCATGGCTAATATAAAGTTTGAGTGAAGATTTCCTGATTACCTGAAAACTAGGTATGTGGTGACTGTCCAGGACTTAAATAACTTTCATTGAATATGCTGCCATGGCTTAGATTATTCTTGGTAAAAATAAGGTCATTAATTCTAATTGTTATAATGTATAATATACATTAAAATAGCTAAAATTACATGTAAACAATAAAACCACTCATTTTTGTTCAACTATGGCTTGTGTTTCTAGACAGCTTCCTAATAACTCCCTTTCTTTTCTCTCTCTCTCTTTTTTTTTTTTTTTTTGTTTGTTTGTTTGTTTGTAGTAGGGTTTAGGAGTTGTTAGGAGGATTAAATAAATCAACAGGATGGAGGCTGCTTAGAATAGGGCCTGTACTGTGAAAAACACCTAATAAATCTTAGCTAATATTATTTGGGATGTAATTGAATATAACTATTTCTAGCATTTGAACACTCAAATGAACAAGATGCAAGTTTTTAAAAATCTACTTGGAGGACACCCAGGACTGCAGTTTGATGGTGTGAGCAACCATAGAGGGACTCCTGTGGTGCCTGGTGGGGATGTGGATGGAGAAGCAGAAATGTTGTGCCTCGAGGGACAGGGAGAGATTCTTCTGCAGGGACCACTTCCAGGGGCTGGCAGCAGTGAGATGGCCAACGGGCAAGGGAGTGAGAAGCATCTCTCTACTCCTGGGTACCCATCTTAATTAACTGGGGACATAATCCTCCATAGCCACACAGCTGGGAGCTCCCATGAGGGAACCCAGGAGGCAGAAGATAAGTATTGACTACATTTACTCTCCCCCCTTGGAAGTCCAGGGGGTGCATGAGCAAGAAGAGGGGAAAGGAGAGGGCACTGCATGGAAACATCAGGAGACTCCCATACCCCAGAGGCTTGTGGGCACACAGCAGGCAGGGAGCAGGGCACATTTGAGGTGGAGGGTGCCCTTGAGCAGATTCCCCACAGAACTGTAAAGGGCTCACACCACACCCCAGGGCAGACAGTCCCCAATGCACACAGAGAACTAGTGCACTGATTGGATCTCCACCCAGTTTGGACCCCACCCAGGGCACAGGTAAAGTTGGGGGAAGCTGAATTGAGAGTAGGAGGCTGCTCAAGAGCACCACTTGCTGGCAGGGCAAGGAAAGTGCACACCAGCAAGCTGTAGCTCTGCCAAATTAGACACATATACTCAAATAACCCTGCATTTCCCAAAATAATCTTACCAAGATAAGCAAGTGCCCCAAAGCCAATAGAAAATCATAAAGCATCTGAAGAAGCAAGAAGATATGGACAAGCCAAATGTACAAATTAAAAAGCCGGAAGAGACATAAAATGTGGAGAAATTAATTAAAGTACATGCAAATCTCCAAAACAATTTTAACAAAATGGCTAAAGACATAAAGGACATCAAGAAAACCCTAGAAGAGCATAAAGAAGAATTTGAAACACTAAATTTTAAAATAGCAGATCTATGGAAATAAAAAATACTGTTGATCAAATTAAAAATATACTAGAGACACACAACAGCAGCTTTGAAGAGTCAGAAGAAAGGCTAAGTGAACTAGAGGACAGACAACTAAATGCAAACACACAAAAGAACAAATGGTGAAAAATTTGAAATAGATCTCAGGGAAATGATAAACAGCATGAAGCACATGAATAAAAGAATCATCAGTGTCCCAGAAGGAGGTGAGAAGAGTCAAGGGCTAGGAAGAGTGTTTCAAGCTATAGGTGGGGAAAACGTCCCAAACCTTCTAAATGACATAAATATGCAAATCAAAGATGCTGAATGAACTCCAAATAGAATAAATCCAAATAAACCCAATCCAAGACATAGTCTGATCAGACTGCCAAATGCTGAAGAGAAGCAGAAAGTTCTGAAAACAGCAAGTGAGAAGCGATTCACCACATGCAAGGGAAACCACTTAAGACTAAGTTCTGACTACTCAGTGGGCATCATGGAGGTGAGAAGGCAGTGGTATGACATATTTAAGATTCTAAAAGAAAAATTGCCAGCCAAGAATACTTTATCCAGCAAAGCTCTCCTTCAAAATTGAGGGAGATGGGGATGAATCTGGACCCAGCATCATGGGACTGAGAACTTCTTGACCAAAAGGGGAATGTAAAATGAAAAGAAATAAAGCTCCAGTAGCTGCGAGATTTCAAATGAAGTCGAGAGGTCACTCTGGTGGACATTCTTACACACTATATTGATAACACTTTTTAGGTTTTAATGAATTGGAATAGCTAGAAGTAAATACCTGAAACTATCAAACTGCAACCCAGTAGCCTTGACTCTTGAAGATGATTGTATAACAATGTAGCTTAAAATGGGTCACAGTGTGATTGTGAAAATCCTGTGGATCACACTCCCTTTATCCAGTGTATGGATGGATGAGTAGAAAAATGGGGACAAAACCTAAATGAAAAACGGGGGGATGGGGGGGTGATTTGGGTGATCTTTTTTTATTTTTATTTTTTATTCTTATTCTTATTTTTTCTGGTGTAAGGAAAATGTTCAAAAATAGATTGGGATGATGAATGCACAACTATAAGATGGTACTGTGAACAGTTGATTGTACACCATGGATGACAGTATGGTACGTAAATATATCTCAATAAAACTGTACTTTAAAAAATTGAGGGAGAGTTTAAAATTTTTGCAGACAAACTAATGCTGACAGAATTTGTTAATAAGAGATCTGCTCCACTAGAAATAATATAGGGAGCTCTACCAGCTGATAAAAATAAAAGGAGAGAGAGGTCTGGAGAAGGGCACAGAATTGAAGAGTATTAGTAATGGTAACTTAAAGGTAAAAAAGAGAGAAAAGGGGGAATTGATCCAATAATTAAAAACCAAAGGATAAGATGGCTTGTTCAAGAACTCCCTTTACAGTAATAACTTTGAATGTGAATGGATTAAACTCCCCAATTAAAAGATAAAAACAGGTAGAATGGATTAAAAAGTATTACCCATTGATATGCTGTTTACAAGAGACTTATCTTAGATTGTGGGACACAAAGAGACTGAAACTGAAAGGATGGAAAAAAATATTCTATGCAAGCTGCAACCAAAAGAAAGCAGGGGTAGCTATACTAATATCAGACAAAATAGACTTTAAATGCAAAGATGTCATAAGAGACAAAGAAGGTTTCTACATATTAATAAAAGGGTTAATTCACCAAGAAGAAATAACAATCATAAATGTTTATGCACCCAATCAAGAAGCTCCAAAGTAGACATTTGTACATTGATGTTCATAGCAGCATTCTGCACAATTTCCAAGAGATGGAAACAATCCAAGTGCCCTTCAACAGGTAAGTGGATAAACAAAATGTGGTATATACATGTGATGGAATACTATGCAGCAGTAAGAAGGAATAAGGTCCTGAAACATATGGCAACATGGATGAACCTTGAAGACATAATGTTGAGTGAAATGAGCCAGACACAGAAGGAGAGATATTGTATGTTACCACTACTATGAACTCCCTGAACAATGTAAAATCAATGTCTTATTATGTAGAATACGGGGGACCTAGGGATAGGCAGAGGCTAGTGAAGGGGGAATGATAATCTATTATGATCACAATATGTTACTGAGGGTGAATTTAAAGGTATGGGAATGGATAAGGGTGATTATTGTTTTTAATGGGATTATAAGTATCAGAGGTCCCTTGAGTGTGAACAGGATTGAAAGGGATTGTTTAAAGGCATGTATCCCACAAATCACCACTACAAATACAGATAGGTGTTTGCATGATACACTTTTAAGGTATGACACTGGTACAGAGAGCTGACAACAGAGTGGTTTATAGGGAAAATCTACCTACTGCATCTAGGGACTATAATTAATAGAAATACCTTACGAGCACCTACACAAATACTAGGGACAAATAATTTACGGCTGAAAAGAGCTATGGGGTGTTTTGCGTCAAGAGAATTGTGTAAAATAGAGAGTGATAAGGATTGTTCAACGAAGTGATGAAAATGTAAGCTATTGATTGACTATTGATTGATTATCATGGGCAGAACATATGCCATGTGAAATTAGGAACCCCCTACTTTATAAGTCAAGACACCAATCTTGAGGCATGCTCTTATGAAACTTATGGTTGTAATAGGGAGGATAAGCCCACTGATAATTATGCCTAGGAGTCACCTCCAGAGAATATCTTTTGTTGCTCAAATGTGGACTCTCTCTCTAAGACCAATTCTGCAAATAAATTCATCGCCCGCCCCCCAATGTGAGACATGAACCACCCCCCCCAGGGTCAGAGAGTCTCCCTGGTGACATGGGACATGGATTCTGGAAATGAGCCTGACCCTGGCATTGAGGGGTTGAAAATGCCTTTTTGAACAAAAGGGGGGAAAGAAAGGCAACAAATTAAGGCTTCAGTGCCTAACAGATTTCAAATAGAGTCAAGAAGCTGTCCTGGAGGTTACTCCTATGCAAGCTTCAGTTAGATATCCCAAAATGGCCACAGTATGATAAGCCCAAGTCAACAGCAGTCCCCAACAGTAACCCTAAAGAATACCCAGGTTCCTATCTGAGACTCTATAAAAGGTTCACTCACTAAATTTATTCTTCAGAAATTTAAATCCTCCAGAGAGCTCCTTTGCCAGCTAAGTCCCCAAACCCAGAGGCATCAGCCTCTTCAGGAACATCAACCAATTATGTCCCCTTTTCCTGTAATGTTGACACCTCTTTTTAATATGAACAGGTTAGGCTGGTCACTGCTTAGACATCCCCAAAGATCAGGAAAGTGATTAAATTAGAGGAAGGGGTAGCAACAGACAAGATGGAATTTAACAAAGGATTATGAATACTGAATCACTATATGACTTTTTTTCTTAGTTGCTAGGGATTTAGAATAACTAGAAGGAAAGAACTGAAATGGTGGAATTATAACCCATAACATTCTTTGCAATTTGCTATATAGCTACTTGCTAAATTGTAATTTGAAAGTTATCACATTTTGTAAATATGTTATATTTCACAATAATGAAAGAACTGAAACCATGGTATTATAACACATAACATTCTTGGAAATTTCCTATACAACTTGTGTATTTATACTTTGAAAGTTATTACCTTTTTGCATATATGTTATTGTGCCGGTTCGAATGTATTGTGTCCCCCAAATGCCATTATCTTTGTGGTCTTGTGGGACAGACGTTTTGGTGCTGGTTAGATTTGCTTGGAATGTGCCCCACCCAGCTGTGGGTGGTGACTTTGGTGGGATACTCCCATGGAGGCGTGACCCCACCCATTCAGGGTGGGCCTTGATCAGCGGAGCCATATAAAACACGCTGACTCAAAGAGACTGAACAGAGTGCAGCTGTGAGTGACGTTCTGAAGAGGAGCGAGCTTGCTGGAGAGGAATGTCCTGGGAGAAAGCCATTTTGAAACCAGAACTTTGGAGCAGATGCCAGCCACATGCCTTCCCAGCTAACAGAGGTTTTCCGGACGCCATTTGCCATCCTCCAGTGAAGGTACCTGATTACTGATGTGTTACCTTGGACACTTTATGGCCTTAAGACTGTAACTGTATAGCCAAATAAACCCCCTTTTTATAAAAGCCAATCCATCTCTGGTGTTTTGCATTCTGCAGCATTAGCAAACTAGAACAGTTATATTTCACAATAAGGAAGTAACTGAAACTGTGGAACTATAACACATAGCATTCTTTGAAATTTGCTCTCTAACTACCTGTCAAATTGCACTTGGAAAGTTATCACTTCTATGTAAATATGTTATATTCCACAATAAAAAATAAATGAGTAAATTTCAAAATGAGGGGGAAAATCTACTTATCCTTGAAAGAGATATATTCTAGAAGATTAATTAAGGTTTCACTCAAAATAAACATACAGATATATTTTTTAAAAGATACAGATTGGCAGAGAGGATAACAAGTATGATCCATCTATATTCTTCTACAAGAGACTCACCTTAGACCTAAGGATACAAATAGGTTGAAAGTGAAAAGTTGGAAAAAGTTACCCTACATAAACAGTAACTAAAAAGGAGCTGGGATAGCTATGCTAATATTGGATAAAATAGACTTTAGATACAAAAATTTTGAGACAAGGAAGGACATTATACATTAATAAAAAGGGATCCACCAAGAAGCAAAAGGTGTCATAAATATTTATACACTGAAGCAGGATGCCCCAAAATACAAGAGGAAAACACTGGCAAAACTGAAGGGAGAAATAGATAGCTCTACAATAATAGTAGGAAACCAGTGCACCACTCTCATCAACAGAGAGAATATCTAGACAGAGGATCAATAAGGAAACAAAGAACTTGAATAAAATGATAAACGAACTAGGCCTAGAAGACATTTACTAAATGTTACACCCCAAAAGAGAAGGATACACATTCTTCTCAAGTGCTCATGGATCATGATCCAGGATAGACCACATATTGGGCCAAAAAATAAGTCTTAATAAATTTAAATATTGAAATTATAAAAGCACTTTCTCTGATCATAATGGAATGAAGATGGAAATCAATAACAGGTGGAGAACTGGGAATTCACAAAAATATGGAGGTTAAACAACATGCTCTTAAACAATCAGTGGGTCAAAGAACAAACCACAGGAGAAATTAGTAAATATCTTGAGATGAATGAAAATAAGAACACAGCATATTAAAACTTACAGAATACAGTGAAGACAGTGCTGAGATGGAAATTTACAGTCCTAAAAACCTATATTGAAAAGGAAGAAAGAGCTAAACTCAAAGATTCAACTACAAACCTGGAGGAACTTGAAAAAGAACAGCAAAAAAATCCCAAAGCAAGCAGAAAGAAAGAAATAAAGATTAGAGCAGAAAAAAATGAAACAGAGAAGAAAAAACAATAGAGCGAATCAATGAAACAAAAAGTTGGTTCTTTGAGAAGATCAATGAAATTGACAAACCCTTACCTAGACTAACAAAGAAAAAAAAGAGAGAAAATATAAATCAGAAATGAGAGGGGGGACATTACTACTGAACCACAGAAATAAAAAAGGTAATAAGAGGATATAATGAACATCTGTACACCAACAAATTAGAAAACTGAGATGAAATGGACAACTTCCTAGAAACACATGAACAACCTATACTGTCTATAGAAGAAATATAAGACCTCAATAAGCCAATCTCAAGTAAAGATATTGAATTAGTCATCAAAAGTCTGCCAACAAAGAAAAGTCCAGGACAAGATGGCTTCACAGGTGAATTCTACCAACCATTCCAGGAAGAATTAATACCAATCCTGTCCAAACTCTTCCAAAAAACTGAATAAGAGGGAACACTACCTAAATCATTCTAAGAAGCTAACATCACCCTAATACCAAAGCCAGATTAAGGTACTACAAGAATAACACATCACCGACTAATCTCTCAAATGAACACAGATGCAAAAAATTAACAAAAACACTTGCAAATTAAATCCAATAGCACATTAAAAGAATCATACACCTTGATCAAGTGGGTTTTATTCTAGGTATGCAAGGATGACTCAACACAAGCAAATCAATCACTTTAATAAATCAAAGAGGAAAAACCACACGATCATCTTGATTCTCAGCATTCTTTCTTGATAAAATCACTTCAAAAAATAGGGATAGAAGGAAACCTCTTTAACATGAGAAAGGACATATACGAGAAATCCACAGCCAACATCATGCTCAATGGTCAAAGACTGACAGCTTTCCCTCCAAGATCTGGAACAAGATGAGGATGTCCATTGTCACCACTGTTATTTAACATTGTACTGGAGGTTCTAGCTAGAGCAATTAGGCAAGGAAAAGAAATAAAATGCATCCAAATAGGAAAGGAGGAAGTAAAATTTCCACTATTTGCAGATGACATGATCCTATATTTAGAAAGTCCTGAAAAATCTATGACAAAGCTACCAGAGCTAATAAATGAGTTCAGCACAGTGGCAGTTTACATGATAAACATGCAAAAATCAGTAGTGTTTCTATACACTACTAAGAAATCAAGAAAAAAATTCCATTTACAATAGCAACTAAAAGAATCAAATATCTAGGAATAAATTTAATCAAGAAAGCAGGGCAAGATGGCTGCATAGGGAGGTGTGGAATTTAATTAGTCCTCTGGAACAACTAGCATATAGCCAGGAACAACTAGCAAATAGTCTGAAACAACTGTTGGGAGACACCTGTGACCAGACAAACATCATACACCAGCCTGGAATGGATGGACCAGCTGAGATCGCAGCATAAGAACTTAAGTAAAGTTCCCCAAACTGCAGAGCTGGTGCCCCTCCCCCAACAGCATGGAGGCTTAGCTGAAACACCTCCCTGTGGGCAAAAGAAGCAGTCTACTAGGAGGAAGGAAAGGTAGCTCAAGCTCCAACTGTGGTTTTAATTAATGAATCTGGACTACTGCATACAAGCTACAAGCATAGATAAACACAGAGCAATCAGGAAAGGAGCCCAGAGGTTTCTCCTGGCAGAGAGGAAGTAGGGCTTATGGAAAAAAAAAAATACATAAACAAATGAAAACAGAGGCTTTTGGAATCAGCTGAGCTCAGAACAGTGGAAAAGGGCTGTGTCCCAAGAAAAGGCGCACACAGAACTGGGCACCAACTCTGGTTCTTGACTGGTAACTGGGGGACTGGGGACTGGCTCTAAAAAAGGGGATTTCTTTCTTTTTTTCCTTTTTTTCCTCTCATTCCAAGTAGCTCATTAGAGAAAGCCTCAGGCATTTTTCAATTGTCAGTGCTGATGCAAGTAAGGGTGGAGTTAAGATAGCCAGAGAGTCAAAGGAAGAAATCAAGTGTAGGAGATAAATCCCTAAAGGGCTTATCTTCCCTAAGAAAAGGGGGAGGTGGGGACCAGTTCAAGCAGTTGCCTTACCTCAGAGAATTCAGACCCTATGGCCTCAGGGAAAAAAAAAAACAAACAGCTTAAGTTTGGCCTCTGACACTCTCGGCCTCTGGCTGGGACAGGTTCTACTGAGAATTAAAGGCAACACACCTCTTTACACTGGTGGGGAGCTGTGGGCTGACAAGTGCCACCTGCTGGGCAGGATAGGAAAATCACAGCTTCTAGAGGCCTCACAGGAAAGTCTGTCAACTTGCTGGGACTCATCCTCAGGGAAACCTGAGACTGATTACAACCTCTTCCTGACACCTGGGCCCCTCTGGTCTGGGAAAATCTGATTGGGGCAATCAAGGAAACAGGATACTTTGACAACAAAAAAATTAGGAATCACACTAGAAAAAAAAAAGAAGATATGGTGCAAAAGAACAAACTTACATTTCAAATGAGATACAGGAATTGAAACAACTAATTAAACATCTTCAAACAAATATGCTAAATCAATTCAAAATTCAAATCAACAAGTTGAGGGAAGATATAGCAACAGTGATAAAGGATATAAAGAAGACACTGGGTAAACATAAGGAAGAACTTTTCCTCTTTCTTGGCAGAAGAAATGAAAATGTCCTCATGTAGATAGATTGTGGTGGTGAATGCATCATTATGTGATTATACTGGGAATCACTGATTGTTTACTTAGAATGGATTGTATGGTGTGTGAATAAAACTTTAAAAAATAAACAGAGGGTTACAAGTGCTGGGAAAAAATGTGGAGAGAGGGATGTACCTATTTACCATTGGTGGGGAAGTAGAATGGGGTAGCCCATCTGGAGGGCAGTGTGGTGGTTCCACAGGAAGCTAAATATGGGGTTGCCAGACAGTCCTGCAACCATTATTGGGTATATTCTCAGAAGAACTGAGAGCAGAGACATGAATGGACATTGCACACTGGTGTTTATGGTGTCAGTATTCACGATTCACAATGGATGGAAGTGACTTAGGGGTACATCGACTGATAAACGGAATGGTGAACTGTGATGTATATATACAATGTAATATTGAATGGTGGCAAGAAGAAATGAAGTTGTGAGGTATGCATCTAGGTGAATGGACCTTAAGGACAGTATGTTGAGCGAAATAAGCCAGAATTGAAAAGACAAACATTATAACACCTGTGCCAGTTTGGATGTATTATGTCCTCCAAAACACCAGGCTCTATGATGCAATCTTGTGGGGACAGAAGTATTAGTGTTGATTAGGTTGGAATCCTTTGAGTGTTTTTATGGAGATGTGACTCAATCAACGTGAGTGAAACATTTGATTGTATTATTTCCATGGAGATATGGACCCTGCTCATTCAGGGTGGGTCTTGATTTAATCACTGGAGTCTTATAAAAGAATTCACAAACAGAAGGACCTTAGATCAGCTGAGAGTGACATTTTGGCTGCAGCTTAGAGAAACATTTTGAAGACGGCCATTGAAAGCTGACGCTGACATTCTGGAAAACACCACTTTGAAATGCAACCCAGGAGCAAGCAGACGCCAGCCACATGCCTTCCCAGCTAAGAGGTTTTCCAGATGCCAATGTCCTTTTTCCAGTGAAGGTATCCTATTGTTGATGACTTACCTTGGACACTTTATGGCCTTAAGACTGTAACTGTGTAACAGAATAAACCCCCTTTATAAAAATCAATCCATTGCTGATATTTTGCAAAATGGCAGCATTAGCAAACCAGAACAATGCCACACTAATATGGACTAACTATAATGTGCAAACTCTGATATAATTGATTCTGAGAGCATAGGTTATCAGGGGTAGGCTTCTGGTAAAGGTTCCTAGATAGTAAGCTCTTACAGCAGTCACATCTATTCATAAGTTGTAATGGTTATTTCTAAATTCTGAGATAATGAGCTCTTAGTGTATAATCTGGTCATCCCTGGAACTTTGGGTATATGTGTGACACCTGAGACTCAGGACCAAGTTTGGCAGCTATGAATGTCAGCATTACCCCATACAGCACATGTTAAAGAAGCTGTAAAAGAGATCAGACTTTAACTAGAGATATGAACAAAATGGACTTGATAAGGACTAAGGTAAACCAGCCTAAAGGGGAAAGGATGATACTGACTGTGTTTTAAAACTTCAACTTCTGTGTGAGAACAAAGGAAGAGAGGTTTATTTGGTGGAAAATCAATATTTTCCATAGCGTGCCATATAATGTAACTCGTATGGTCAGTTTACTCAAACACCATAATTACATGGAAACTTGAATGGGGGTGAGATCTGGTTGGTTTGTACAGGTTAGCATGAAACCCTGATACATCCCAGATAATTTGGACAGAGAATAAAAAGTATTTGCAAAGCCCCATTGAGAGACTGGGGAAAAAAATGGAAATACTAAACTTCCCCACCTGGGAAATTCCTGATATTCTTGCAAGCATTGGGGACTACCACTGTAGTAGATCAATCCCTTGATCCTGGGGCTTGCCCTTATGAAGCTTGTTACTGCAAAGAACAGGCTAAACCTACTTATAATTGTGCATAAGAGTACCCCCAGAAAACCTCTTTTGTTGTTCAGATGTGGCCTCTCTCTCTAAGCCACCACTGCAGGTAAACTCACTGCCCTCCCCCCTACATGGGACATGACTCCCTGGGATGAGTCTAGACCTGATCATGGAATTGAGAAAGCCTTCTTGACCAAAAGGGAGAAAAGAAATGAAATAAAGTTTCTGTGGCTGAGAGATTTCAAATGGAGTTGAGAGGTCATTCTGGAGGTTATTCTTATGCATTATCTAGATATCCCTTTTTAGTTTCTAGTGTATTAGAATAGCTAGAAGGAAATACCTGAAACTGTTGAACTGCAATCCAGTATCCTTGATTCCTGAAGATGATTGTATAGCTACATAGCTTATATGGTGTGACTGTGTGATTGTGAAAACCTTGTGGCCCACACTCCCTTTATCCAGTATATGGACAGAAGAGTAGAAAAAAGGGGGAAAGAAAGTAAATGAATAATAGGGGGTAAAAGAATATGAGATGTTTTGGGTGTTCTCTTTTACTTTTATTTTTATTCTTATTTTTATTTCTTGGAGTAATGAAAATGTTAAAAAAAAAATTGATTGTAGTGATGAATGCACAACTCTATCATCATACCAGAACAACTGATTGTACACTTTGGATGACTGTGTGGTATGTGAATATATCTCAATAAAATTGCATTAAAAAAAAAAACAAAAAAAATTAACCAAGGATATAAAGGACCTGTATTCAGAAAAGTACAAAGCATTGCCAAAAGAAATCAAAGAAGACCTAAATAAATGGGAGTACATTTCATGTTCATGGGTTAAAAGAGTAAATGTACTTAAGACATTTATTTTACCCAAACTAATTCACAGATTCAATGCAATACCAATCAAAATTGTAACAACTTACTTTGCAAAATTGGAAAAGCCAATCATCAAATTTATTTGGAAGGGCAGGGACACTGAATAGCCAAAAACATCTTGAGAAAGAAAAACAAAGTTATAGGACTCACACTTCCTGACGTTAAAGCATATTACAAAGCTACAGTGGCCAAAACAGCATGGTGGTGGTATCAGAAAAGATTTGCTGAGAGTTCAGAGATAGACCCTCACATCCATGGTCAATTCATGTTTGACAAGGTAGCCAAGTCACTCAACTGGGACAGAATGGTCTCTTCAACAAATGGTGCTAGGAGAATTGGTTATCCATATCCAAAAGAATGAAAGAGGACCTCTATCTCACACCTTATACACAAATTAACTCAAAATGGATCTAAGACTTAACTATAAGACACAGGACCATAAAATTCCTAGAAGAAAATGTAGGGAAGCATCTTCAAGACCTTGTCTCAGCAGGTGAACTCACTACCCTCCCCCCTACATGGGACATAACTTTCAGGGGTGTGAATTCCCCTGGCAATACAGGATATGACTCCTGGAGATGAGCCTGGACTCAGCACTGTGGGATTGAGAGGATTTTCTTGACCAAAATGGGGAAGAGAGATGAAAAAAAATAAAGTTCCAGTGGCTGAGAGATTTCAAATGGAGTCCAGAGGTCACGCTGGAAGGTATTCCTACGTGCTATACAGATATCACCTTTTAGTCTTTAGTGTATTGGAATAGCTAGAGGGAAATACCTGAAGCTGTCAATCTGCAACCCAGTAACCCTGATTCTTGTAGATTACATGGTGTGACTGTATGACTATGAAAACCTTGTGGCTCGCACTCCCTTTATGCAGTGTACAGTGAGTGGGAAAATGGGGATTAAAATTAGATGAAGAATAGGGTGGGATGGAGGGAATGGAAAGATTCAGTTGTTCTTTTTTGCTTTTATTTTTATTTTGGAGTAAGGAAAAGTTTCAAAAATTGACTCTGGAGATGAACACACAACTGCATGGTGCTGTGAATAATTGATTGTACACTGTGGATGACTGTAGGGTGTGTGAATATATCTCAAACTGTATTCAAAAATAAGTAAATGAACAATGGGGTGAGGAAGGGAATGGGATGTTTTGGATGTTCTTTTTTATTTTAATTTTTATTTTATTTTTTGGAGTAATGAAAATGTTCCAAGTTTGATTGTGGTGATAAAAGCACAACTATATGACGATACTATGAATAACTGATTGTACACCTTGAATGGCTGTATGTTATGTGATTATATCTCAATAAAATTGCATTAAAAAAAGATCTTGTGGTAGGTGGAGGCTTCTTAGACTTGACACCCAAAGTATAAGCAAGAAAATAAAAATAGATGAATGGGACACTCTCATAAAATTGAAGACTTCTGTACATCAAAGGACTTTGTTGAAAAGATGAAAAAGCAGCCTACACAATGGGAGAAAATATATAGAAACCACATACCTGATAAGATTTAATATCCAGAATAGATAAAGAAATCCTACAACTCAACATTAAAAGGTAAACAAGCCAATTAAAAATGGGCAAAAGATTTGAACAGACATTTCTTCAAAGAAGATAAACAAATGGCTAATACAATGAGGAACAGAATCACTGATTTTATGTAACCCTGAAGTTCAGAGTTTGAAGGCCATTTAAGAAGGCTACCCAATAATCTACCCTTCCATTTTCTCAGGAAGGAAGTTTCTAGGCTTTCCTCTGAGATAAATAGATAAATCAGAAAAACATCTGAAAAGACCTTCAACATCATTAGCCATTAAGGAAATACAAACAAAAAACAC
The DNA here is from genome assembly GCF_015220235.1 of Choloepus didactylus. Classification (NCBI taxonomy): domain Eukaryota; kingdom Metazoa; phylum Chordata; class Mammalia; order Pilosa; family Megalonychidae; genus Choloepus; species Choloepus didactylus. Next base: position 83,154,889 of record NC_051321.1, on the reverse strand, counting down.
AGCAGGGTACCATTTCACACCCACTAGAATGGCTACCATTAAGAAAACAGAAAATAAGAAGTGTTGATGAGGATGTGGAGAAATAGGAACCCTCACAGATTGCTGGTGGAATGTAAAATGCTGAAGCCACTGTGGAAAACAGTTTGGCAATTGTTCAGAAAGTTACATATAGAATTACCATATGACTTGTCACTCCCACTTCTGGGTATATACCCAAAAGAATGAAAAGCAGGGACTCAAACGTATTTGCACACTGATATTCATATTCACAACTGTCAAAAGATGGAAGTAACCCAAGTGTCCATGAGCAAATGAATGGATTATAAAATGTGATATATATATATAATGGAATATTATTCAACCATAAAAAGAACGAAGTTCTGACACACGTGACAATATGGATGAAACTTGAAAATACATTGCTGACACAAAGGACAAATATTATATGATCTCACTGATAGGAAATAATATAATATGCAAATTCATAGTCAAAAATTAAAATACAGGTTTATCAGCGGTTGGGGTAAGGGTAGGAAATACAGAATTAATGCCTAATTGGTACAGAGTTTCTATAAATTTTTGTGTGTTTTTAAGTGAAAATTATTTAATCATTTTAGAGGAGTCAAAGTACAATATATGAATTGGTGTCCTGGTGTCTGAAAGCAATCATTTTACCATCTGGATTTTAATCTTAATATCGTTCATTGTAGGTTGATGGTTAATTTAAAATCTGAGTTTTAATCAAAGTTGTTTTCAAACACTGTCATAATATCACTTTGAAGAGTCAATTATACCAGGCTTCGCTTCTCTCCTCCTTGGCTCTTGTTCTCTCTCCCTTGCTAAATTACATTCTTTGAGAAGCCAGAATTTGCTTTTATCTTGAGCTTCAAAGACTGTTGATGTTCTTTCTGCTCTTTTTCACTTGAAAAAGATTCTCTCGAGCAAAGCCATTATCCAGGTCCCTCTGATTTTCTTGGGATACTTTCAGTTCCTTTGTATTTTGTTCCAGACGTTTTCAAATTAGCTCCTGTGTTCAAGCTTTTACTTCTTTTTCAATTGCTGCTTTTCTGAAGTGGTTGAAGAGCTCCCCTGTGGATTTCAGGATACCTGATGTTTTGACTGTTTTGCCTGAACCTTTCCAAGAGTGCATTCTTGATCTTTACATCCTTCTGCACAGACTTTGACCTTCAGATTCTAACACATTTGTGTCAGTATCACCAGACTGATGCATCACAGTCAGGCCATTCAGGTGTTGTCCAGAATCACCTGAGGGAGGCAGAATTTGTAAAGGTGAAATGTTTTTCATGCTCTGTCAATGTTCTAATTCTTGATGATTAAATGTCAGCTGGATTTGGTGTTCAACATGAATGTGTGGTTTGATGAATGAGTAGTTTTCATAGACATATACCTTGCACAGAAGATTGTATCTTTTCTTACTTTCTCTTTAGAAGGAGAATCATTCTGTTTTACTCTGGTAAATTTAGTAAACATTTCTGATTTAGAATCACTGCTGTCTGAAGAACTTGAATCACTGCTACTTTCAAACTCCAATGAGCTACTGCTTCTGCTGCTGCTACTGCTTTCAGTTAATCAGGAACCACCTCCAACTGCTTCAGTGGCTTCTGCTTTCTCAGATTTTGTTTGACATTTTCTAGAGTTTAACTGATTATTAACATCCAGTAACTACTTCTCCAATGGTTGTCTTTTCTGTGAGTGAAGCTCTTCTTTGAGACTTCATTATTTTCTTAGCATGAAGTTTTAGTGGTGCAACATATTTTTCTAGTTCTCTTGGTGTAGATGCTTTCAGTGTTTCAGTCTATCTGTATCTCATCAGAATTGGAATTTCTCAGTGAAGACTCTCTCGACCATGCTATATGAACAACTCACCCAAGTTTATCTCCAGGGAGTTTGTTTACATCCAAAATCAACTGCCTTTTCTTGTTATAGTTCATAGGTTTAGCATTATCTTCATCTTCAGATTTAAGAGCAAAGATCTGTTGTTTCCACTTCTTTGGTTGATTGTTCTTGGACATTTCCTTTAAGTTCATTTGTTAAAACTTTTTCCTTGGATTTTCATCTCTGTTATTAAACTTTTCATTTTTCTTTTGCCTTTTTAGACTTCTCATTCTTTTTCTTTAGCTTATGGAAAGGTACTTGGAACAGAACCTGTAGGCTGTTGATGAACAGCTTTAAGCTGCTCCTGAAGTTTTGCAAGATGCTGAACTTGCTCATCTTCAGAATCATCAGAAGAGCTATCTTCAGAAGCTTCACTACCACTTTCTCCATTACCAGTTTTTCACTTTTTTTTTTCTGTAAGTGTTGTGGAAGATTCACTACTTGTTTTAACTACTGAAGCTGTAGGAGTAGTTGTATCTGTTTGCCTCTTAATACCCCTTGTAACTTGGCCATTGTTTGTGAGGTAGAGATGAGTGGAGCGCTTTTTTTTTTAAACAGGTATTTTAATTTATTGGATGCATATTAGGTACACAGTTTAACAGGATTAAAATTCCTACTCTCCAGAACAAAAGACAATTTATGAAACAAAGCTAAGCTGCTATTATGCAATGGAATGAATGAACATAAATAAGATGAAATATGTGACCTATCACATTCCTTTGTTTTAAAACTAATCTTTTACAATGAAAAATCACTTATTTGAAACTGTGTAGAGTTGACTGATTATGTATGTCATTTAAGTATTCCTTCAGGGCTTTACAAAACAATTTTATTGGTGGCATTTATGTGTGAGGAGAAAAGAAATATTTACTGTATATAATGGCCATGTTTCGGGGGACATGATTTAACAGTAAAGTTTTTATATAGCAGAAGTAAAAAGTTTAACTGTTAGTTATTTTAGAAATGCCACCTAAACTAGAATGACGTTTATTAAATATTATATATATTCCATCCCTAACTCCATCCTAATAGTCTAGAAACTACATCAACTGAAGCTATGGAAGTTGAAATTTTAACTAAGAAAGGAATTCCATCTAGCTTTAAAGTTTCTAATATCCACTAAGTTTAGCACCTTTTCCTTCATACTGCAAAGAAACTTCTTTTATATAAATATAAATTTTACCTAAAAAATCTCATTTTCTGACGATGCAGCATTACTGTATTTATATTAAAACCCCATTCCTTATCAGAGCTTTATTTCTCTTCTGCTGTCTCAGCCTCTGAGTACATCTGAGTGCATCTGGCAGAGCACTGCATTAAGACAGCAGACAAAACATCAGTTTTGCTTCCCAATTCTGCTAACTGTTCCAATGAAGACACAAAAGGATAACGGTCTTGTAACATATCTGGCAATTTGGAATTGTTCTCTTGAAGATGTTGAGAATGTCTCACTGGTGTTAGAAACTTCAATTCTTTAAATGTAGAATTTGTTTCATCAAACTGCATCTTCTTTTTTAAACTTTGCAAGTATGGCACAGTAGAAACATTGTATTTAATTAAGGAACTTGCTCTAGTTTCTATATTGGGGGTTTCAGCACCACTGATGGGCTCTTTTGTTTTGTTGTCTTGTTCTTTTTCACAATCTTGAAATACCACATTTCAAGTTTATTTATTTTCCATTTCCAGTTTTCCTGGCTCTAGGTTAACATATATATTTTCAGTGTTGACTTCTTGGATTTGTTCCATGGCTGCACAAGCCTCAGTATTTTCTCCAAAATTAACTTCTTCTTGACTGCTCAGTGTTAGAATGTCTATAATTGTATGTTGCATTTCTTCATTAGGCTGAACTCCTGCCAGAATGGCTTTCTCATAGATTGTGATAATATTTTCTACAGGACTTGTAATTGGTTCAATATGTGCAAGGCATATCCAATATTTAACAAGTATTTTGGGCATTTATATATATATCAAACATTTTTACCATGTTGTCCCTACTTTTACTCAATCCTTCTCAATTTTACATTTTCTTTGCCCTAAAGATACCAATATAATCTTTCCTTTTATTCCACCACCACTACTCCAGTTCAGAGTAGATCACAGCCTGCCAGAGGATCCCTCCCCTCATCCTATAGAGGCAGGACAGAATAGGGCATCAGGGCTGTGGTCCCTAGTTTTCTATTCACCTTCAAAAGAGTTAACACAGACCTGCAAAACTTCAGCTGCAGACTTCATGGAGCCAAAATTTCCCCTGAAGCTCTGAAGCCTCCCTAAACCATAAACACTTGTATAATCATGGGCCCAAAGCAAATTCTCAGTTAATGACAAAAAGCATGGGGTCATAAAGGTTGTTAAACATCTGCCTGCAGACAAATTTTAGATATGCAAGGGCAGGTCACAAGTTCTGATCACCTGTGATAACCGTCTCCTCCTAGAACAAAGAAGTCCCCAGGTATTCAAAGGCAGAGATAAGAAGATCAAAGTAAAGCTTTCCTGTATAACAAGGCAACCCACTCAGCACATACTTCTCCCTAAACATGCCCACACTTTCTCTTTAATGTGTCTTCTTTCTCTTTTTCTTTAATAAACTTTACTACTTATTTCTACTGGCCCCTCTCAACTCTGAATTCTTTCTGCAGTGAGAGTCCTGAACCTGGAACAGGGTTCTGTCTGGCACTGCTGCCAGTGGGCATGTATATACTACTGAAGTCTTTTTTCATCATCCCATATTAATGTGACATAGGGGAGCCAATTAAATAGAAATCAATATATGTACACACACACATGCGTGCGCACCCCTATACATACCTTTATATGGTCCCCAAATCTTAAAGAACAACATTTGGATTGAAAAATATTTAATTGACACATCCCTCTTCTAAAGATAAACCAGCTGATGTATTTTAATCTGTTCCTGTTCCAGCTTGTGATTATTTTTTTTTTTTTTTTTTTTTTTTGCTTAAACAATGGGAATTTACTAGCTTACGATTTGAGGCCAAGAAAACGTCCAAATCAAGACATCATCAAAGTGATGCTTTCTTCCCAAAGACTGGCTGCTGGCGACCCTGGGCTCCTCTGTCACATGGGCAGGCACATGGTGGCATCTGCTGGTCTCTCCCTTCTCTTCAGGGTTTGTTTTGTGTTTTTTGTTTGTTTGTTTGTTTTGTTTTGTTTTTTGTTTTTTTTTTGCTGTCAACTTCTTGTTTCTGTGGCTTCCTCTCTTTGTGTGAATTTCATTTGCTTATAAAGGACTCTAGTAAGAGGATTAAAACCCATTCTAATTGAGGTAGGCTACTTAACTGAAGTAGCCTCATCAAATTTCCTACTTAAAATGGGCTTACAACCAAAGAGATAGATTAGATTTAGGAACATGTTTTTCTGGGGCACATACAGCTTCAAACCACCACACTCTACCCCCTAGACCCCCAAAAGACAGGTTCTTTCTATATGCAAAATACATCACAATATTCCAAAAGCCTTAAGTTATTTCAGTAATAAAATACTAAGTACAAAGTCTCATTAAAATTGATTACAGGTGTAGTCTCTCTTGGGGTACAATTTCCCTCCATCTGTAGATCTGTGAAAACTAGACAAGTCATCTGCTGCTAATATACAAAGGAGGGACAGGCAGAGGAAAAACATTCTCATTCCCATAGGAAGAAACTGGAAGGAAAACAGGAGTCATGGGCCTTAAACAATGCCAAATTGTTGGGCATACTCCATTAGATTTCAAGGTCTGAGAATCAACTATGGAAAGATGCTTTGTTTCGTCTGCCAGGCATGATGGAGTGGCAGTCCCATCCTTTCCAAGTGCTTGCATGGTGGCCATGCTCTCCTCAAACACTGAGGTGAAGGGTCTACCCTCTCAGAACAGTGGGGTGGCACCCAGACTTGCTGCAATCCCAGGGAATATGCTCCATGCTCTCTGAAGACTGGAGCTGAGCACTCTTCCTGAACAACCAGGTGGAAGGCCTACACTCTCCAAGTGCTGGGGCATACACACCCTTTCCACAAACGTGGGTGGGTCCACTCTCTTGGCCAGTGAAGATGTCTTTGGTCCAGACCTAGCTTCCATGGTCCTCCCCTTGAAGTGATTTTCCCTTCAATCTGTCCCTTTTCTGTCCCTTTGGGTCCAGATTGGCAGTAGTTCCATTCATACAGATCTCACAAAAAAAAGTCTGTTGGTTTTGCATGTAGTACACAGGAGTCCAAACCATCAGACAGTAGGACATTCCACAAATCCTCTCTGGATATCTCCATTTCCAATCCTGACTTGCACTGAAATTGCTCATTTGTTCCATATTCAGTTAAACCCTCACATGGAACACTATTCTGTGGGGATTTGCTTTCCAGAAATTCAGAATTTTCCAAACCATCAATTTCTAGTTTCTCTGTGCCCAGGAGTTCACTTCTCAGCTTATCCCTTTCTCTTGCATTTTATTATAAGCTGCAAGAAGAAACCAGGCTGCACTTTCCACACATAGCTTGGAAATTTCCTTAAACATCAAAGCTCATCACTCTCAAGTTCTGCCTTCCATTCAGAATCAGAACTTAATTTCACCAAGTTCTCTGTCACTTTAAACAAGGATCACCTTTTCTCCAGTTTCTAACAACTCTTTCATCATTTTCTTCTAAGGCCTCATTAGAAGTACCTTTAGCATCCGCATTTCTACCAACAATCTCCTTAACCTTTTCTATCAAACAGCTCACAATTCTTCCAGGTTCTAACCATTATCCAATTCCAATGCTGTTTATACACTTTTTTTTTTTGTATTTGCATTAGCAGTACCCCACTCTCCTGGTACCAAAATCTGTTTTAGTTTCCAAGGCTGTTTAAAGCAGGTACCATAAAATGGGTTGGCTTGAACAACAGTAACTTATTAGCTTAGTTTGAGGCCAAGAAAATGTCCAAATCAAGGCATGATCAAGGCGATGCTTTCTTCCCAAAGACCGGCTGCTGGCGATCCTTGGCTCTTCTGTCACATGGCAAGGCACACAGCAGCACCTGCTGGTCTCTCCCTTCTCTTCCAGGTCTCATTGCTTTCAGTTTCTTGCTTCTGTGGCTTTCTCTCTCTTTGTGTGAATTTCATTTTCTTATAAGGATGCCAGTATGAGGATTAAGACCCATTCTGATTGATGTGGGCCACACCTTGACTGAAGTAACCAAATCAGAAGGTCCTACTTACAATAGGTTTTTACCCACAGGAATGGATTAGATTTAAAAACATGTTTTTCTGGGGTACATACAACTTCAAATCACCACATCAAGGTACTGTATGACACAAATAATAAAACCTAAGGTAAACTGTGGACTAATTAAAAGTATAATTATAAGGAGGAGCTAAGATGGCGGCATAGAGAGGAGTGGAAGACTGTTAGCCCCTCCCTGGAACAATCCATAAGTGACCAAAAAACTAGTAAACAACCTGGAATAACTGCGGGGAGACAAAAATGACTGTCCACTCATCATCCACCAACCTGAATTGGGAGGAATGCCCAAGATGGCAGCATAAAATCTGTAAGTAAAACTGCGGACCCAAGCTGAGAGCTAAGAGCCGAGAGCCCCTCCCTCATGGAAGCCTCGCGTGCTAGAGAGCAGCACTCTCTCAGCCCAGCTCCAACTGGGGTTTTAATGTTAACTGTTCAATACAGACAGTGAATCCTCAACAAGCAGACAGAGGCTTTTGGTGACAACCGACCTTGGAAGAGTCGGGGGACATATCTGTCTCAGGATGGGGAGCCCAGAGGATCAGGTGCTCTCTCTGGCTGACGGGTGAACCTGGGAGCTTTTCTGTCCCTTTCTCTCTCTGTGGAGAAAACCTCAGCCATTTTCAGCCTGCCGCGCTTAGCAGTAAAGACAGCCTCAGCCATTTTAAAATCAAAACACTTTGATCAGCAGGGTCAGAGAAACAAAGAACTTACTGATATGCAGATGACCTATCTGGAGGGGGGACAGCTTCCCAAGAGGAAAGGGAGGGGCCCAGATCTACTGCCTGCCTTTCCAGAACCAGACCCCAAAGCCTGGAGGAGGAGAGCCACAGGCCACACCCTCTTACACAGGCAGTGACAGGCTGACAGGTGCATCTGCCAGGCAGAAAAGCACAGGGGTATCAATCCTGTAAGAAAAACCATCAGGGAAACCAGATACTGAATATTTCCTCCTTCTGTGACCTGAGCCTGTTCTCGTCTGGGAAAACCTGATTGGGGTGGCCTAGGAGGTCAGATGCCTAGACAACAGAAAACTACAACCTACACTAAGAAAAATGAAGCTATGGCCCAGTCAAAGGGAAAAATGTACACTTCAACTGAGATACAGGAATTTAAACAACTAATGCTAAATCAATTCACAAAGTTTAGAGAATATTTCTCAAAAGAGATACAGGCTGTAAAGAAAACACTGGGCATACATAAGGCAGAAATTGAAAGTTCAAAAAAAACAACTAGTAGAATCTATGGAAATGAAAGGCAAAATACAAGAGATGAAAGACACAATGGAAACATACAACAGCAGATCTCAAGAGGCAGAAGAAAACACTCAAGAACTGGAGAACAAAACACCTGAAAGCCTACACGCAAAGGAGCAGATGGAGAAAAGAATGAAAAAATATGAGCAATGTCTCCGGGAACTCAAAGATGAAACAAAGTACAAGAATGTATGTATCATTGGTGTCCCAGAAGGAGAAGAGAAGGGAAAAGGGGCAGAAGCAATAATAGAGGAAATAATTAATGAAAATTTCCCATCTCTTATGAAAGACATAAAATTATAGATCCAAGAAGCGCAGCGTACTCCAAACAGAATAGATCTGAATAGGCCTATGCCAAGACACTTAATAATCAGATTATCAAATGTCAAAGACAAAGAGAGAATCCTGAAAGCAGCAAGAGAAAAGCAATCCATCACATATAAAGGAAGCTTAGTAAAACTATGTGCGGATCTCTCAGCAGAAACCATGGAGGCAAGAAGGAAGTCGTGTAATATATTTAAGATACTGAAAGAGAAAAACTGCCAACCAAGAATCCTATATCCAGCAAAGCTGTCCTTCAAATATGAGGGAGAGCTCAAAATATTTTCTGACAAACAGACAATGAGAGACTTTGTGAACAAGACACCTGCCCTACAGGAAATACTAAAGGGAACACTAAAGAGTGATAGGAGAAGACAGGAGTGCGTGGTTTGGAACACAATTTTGGGAGATGGTAACACAGCAATGTAAGTACACGGAACAAAGATAACTCTGAATACGGTTGGGAAAGGAGGGTTGGGAGCATGTGAGACACCAGAAGAAAGGAGGAAAGATAAAGAATGGGACTGTGTAACTTGGTGAAATCTAGAGTGTTCAACAATTGTGATAAAATGTACAAATGTGTTCTTTTACGAGGGAGAATAAGCAAACGTCAACCTTGCAAGGAACTGAAAATGGGGATGCATTGGGGGAGGGATGCAATCAACATAAACTAGAGACTGTAACTAACAGAATCTTTGTATTATGCTTCCTTTAATGTAGCAAAGGCGATATACCAAGGTAAATGCAGGTAAGAGGGGGTGATAGGGGAGGCATGTTAGACACTTGACATTGGTGTGTTGTCTGACTCTTTACTCCACTTTGATATAAGGTTACTTTTCCTTTTGCTACTTCCTAGCTGTCATTTTTTTTTCCTCTTTCTTTTGCCTCTCTACCTTCTCTGACTCTCCTTCCTGCCTTGTGGAAGAAATGTAGATGACCTTATATAGATAGTGGTGAAGGTGGTGAACACATAAATATGTGACCATACAGAGAACCATTGATTGTTTACTTAGGATGGAATGTATGGTGTATGAACAAAACCATCTTAAAAAAAAAATGGATTGATGACAAAACCTCGAGGGCAATATACTGAGTGAAATAAGCCAGATACATAAGGACAAATATTGCAGGGTCTCACTGATAAGAACTAATTATAATATGTAAACTCATAGACATGAAATATAAGGTACCAAGGTACAGGACGAGGCTTAAGAATGGGGAGTGGTTGCTTAGTGTGAGCAGAATGTTCAACTAGGAGAACTTAAATGTTTGGAAATGAACAGAGGTGTCGGTAGCAAGATGTGAGAATAACTAACAGCGCCGAATGGTGTGTGAATGAGGTGGAAAGGGGAAGCTCAGAGTCATATATGTCACCAGAAGGAAAGTTGGAGGTCAAAAGATGGGAATGTATAAAACTGAATCCTATGGTGAGCAACACCCATGATTAACTGTACAAATACTAGAAATCGCTTCCATGAACCAGAACAAATGTATGACAATACAACTAGAAGTTAATAATAGAGGGGCATATAGGAAAGAAATATATACCTATTGCAAACTATAAACTACAGTTAGTAATATTTCAACATTCTTTCATAAACAGTAACAAATGTACTATACCAACACTACAAGTCAACAATTGAGGGGGATTGGTTAGGGATATGGGAGGATTTGAGTTTCTTTTTTTTTTCTTTTTACATCTTTCACTTTATTTCTTGTCTGGAGTAATGAAAAGGTTCTAAAAATTGAACAGAAATTAAGTGTGGTGATGGATGCACAGGGGCAACTGATTGTACACTTTGGATCTTTGGATAATTGTATGATATCTGAACAATCCCAATAAAAATTAAAAAAAAAAGTATAATTATAAAAATGTGTTTTCATCAATTGTTAGAAAAGGGACAGGGAATAGGGAGTCAAGGCTTAAAATGCAGGAAGTTCCTATTTGTAGCAATGGAAAAGTATTGGTAATGGATGGTGGTGATGGTAGCCCAACATTGTGAATATAATTAGCAGCATCTTGTAATTAATTTGATGGATTCTACTTGTTTTACTATAAATACAGGGTATGCATCATGTTTAAGAAAATCAGAACTCTTAATTGGCTGATGCCCCCAGCTGTAAACCAAGAAGTCCTTATTCTTGTCCCTACCTTTATCTCCTTTGTTTCTGTCTGTGCTGGTTTGTATATACTATATCCCCCAGAAAAAGCCATGTTCTCTGATGCAATCTTGTGGGGGAAGATTGATTAATCTTTTTGATTAGGGTGTGACCTTTTGATTGCATGTTTCCGTGGAGATACGACCCACTTAACTTTGGTGACAGCTCTGATTGAATGATTCCATGGAGGTGTGGCCCTGCCCATTCAGCAGGGACCTTGATTAGTTCACTGGAATCTGATAAAGGGGCTCACAAACAGAAGGACCTGGGAAGAGCAGAAGCTAAGACAGACATTTTGGAAGTTGGCTGTTGAAAGTTGACATTTTAGAGAATGCAATTTTGAAATGCAAGCAGACAGCAGCCATGTGCCTTCCCAGATAACAAGAGGTTTTTGGGACGCCAATGGCCTTTTTCCAGTGAAGGTAGCCTATTGTTGATGCCTTACCTTGGAAACTTTATGGCCTTAAGACTGCAGCTTTGTACCCAAATAAACCCCCTTTATAAAAGCCAATTCTTTTCTGGTGTTTTGCATTCCAGCAGCATTAGCAAACTGGAACACCATCCATCTCAGTGGAAACAGCATATGGTTAAGCCTTTTCTTCCCTGCTACAACTACAGTGTACTTGAGCCCATCCTCTCAAGAGCATGCAAGATTACCCAGCATGATCTTAACTTAGAGCTTGCTTCTGTAAAGTAGCTGTTTGCACATTCACCGTGTCTTCCTGAGACTACTTCAGTAAGCCATGCTTTTACTTCTCTCTTCCTCCTTTTCATTTGGTGTCATAGGTAGAAAGTTCCAAATGTAACCATGGAAACCAAATTTGGCCTGTTTTGCTCCCCCTTTCCTCCATACCATAAGCAGAATTGTTTGTTGTCCTTGCTACTCTGTCTCTCCCAAGCCCCATTCCCAGGTAGCCAGGGCCTGGGTTTGAACCCTAGCAGGGACAGCCCACCACGATCCTTTTTGTTTACCCCTCTGCCATTCACTAATAAGCCAAGATAAGGGGTTTTGATCCCTGGTGATCACAGCCTCAAAAAAATTAAATCTGAATTAATTTTACGTGACCATCCTGATTTACCTTCTGTTGTTCTCACCTTTTGGAATGTAGTGGGGAGGACAGGTTATGATATTTGAAGAGAATAAACATTTTGCACATACATGTATCGTACAACAGTAAAATCCTCCACCATAACCAGTGGTCTTTGCTTTCCATTCTCTCTCCATCTCCATTTCTTCCCACTCTATAGCCCCAGGCTCCACCAGCCTCCCCAGGGACATTACCACATAGCTTCCCTCTACCACTACCTAGTGCCTGTTTCCACTCTGCAGCTTTCCTAACTTCCCTTCACAACTAATCATGTGCATACTTGATTATTATTTCTTCCTTTCTGTGCTGTATGCTTTTTGGTTTGCTTCTAATTAATGAAAATAAAAATGTCTAAACTTACATTTTTATAGGGTATTGTAAATAAAAACAAATTGTATACTTTAAAAAAAGAAAGTTTCTGATTGGGGTGATGAAAAAGTTTTGATGGTAGTGATGGTAGCACAACACTGTCAATGTAATAACACCACTGAATTCTACATCAGAAATTGATTAAATGGAAAATTTTAGGTTGTACCTATGTTGCCAAAATAAAATTTAAAGAAAAACTTTTAAAAAAGTAGAAAGCAGAAAAATGAGAGTGCATAGGTTATGTGTAAAGATTATGTATACATGATGGCACAAAGACTATTTCTCTTAAATGCAATAAATATAATGATAACAACCACAAAAGATGAACAACCCAACTTAAAAATGGGCAAAAGACTCGAATTTTCCAAAGAGGAAATACAAATGGCTAAAAAGCACATGAAAAGATGCTCAACCTCACTAGCTATCAGGGAAATGCGATTCAAAATCACAATGAGATATTTCACACCTACTAGAATAGCCATTGTAGAAAAAAAAAAAAAAAAAATGAGATGGAGAAAGCCATGGAAGCAAGAAGCTGAAATCAACAAAAGCGAGAAGAGAAGGGAGAGAGCAGCAGATGCCACCATGTGCCTTGCCATGTTGTAGAGGAGCCAACAATTGCCAGCCACCGGTCTTCAGGAAGAAAGCATCATCTTAATGATGCCTTGATTTGGACATTTTCCCAACCATGATACCATTACCAGCCAGTCTTACCCGGTCAACAGGGATTCCAAGGCCTAAGGGGTCTGCAACAGCTGCTCAGAGTCAGATCGTAATGAGCAACCAACAAGGAACTCCAGGGCAAAGGTGATGGCCTCCTGCCTGACAGTGTCTTCTTATCAGATGCCAATGACCCAGGGCTCTCAAGGGCTGCCAGGCAGTCAGACCAACAGCCAATCATGCTACCTAACCACACAGGTCAAGGGCCTCTCCCAGCCACTGGAATGCCTGGTTACTGTAAGGTCACACCGCAGACCCCTCAGAGCAACCTTAGGCTGACTGGCCCACCCTGCCCCTCCAGCACTGTCTCTGTGGTGTCAGCCAGCTGCAGGACAAACTGTGCAAGTGTGATCAATGCCAGGTGGCAAGTCAAATTCTGAGAGCTCTGTCTGTGGTACATTTCTTCACATATTACTCATGGCCTCCAAGGGAAGAGGAACGAGGTGGGAAAATTGGCTGAGAATTTAAGTATTCACTCAACACTCAAATGGATGCTGCTGGGAATCTGTAAAAAACAAAGACTACTATACATTAGCTGGTTAATCGTACATATTTCTGTCATGTCTGCTAGGTAGACCTTTATAGCATAGCTAGAGATGTGAATTCATCAAGGTAAGATTTTTTCCTACCACTGAATACCACTGTGTAGATTATATTATCCCTAATTTAGATTAGTTTTGTACTTTGTGTTGAGTTTGTGATGCTAAAAAGTATTTAAAAATTATATACTGAGGAAGCAGGGCAAGATGGTGGCATAGAGAGTTGTAGAATTTAGTTAGTCCTCTATAGCAACTAGTAAGTGGCCAGAAACAACTAGAAAATAGTCTGGAACAACTGTTGGGGGACATCCGTGACTGTCCACACATCGTACATCAGCCTGGAATGGTTGGAATGGCTGAAATTGTAACATAAAAGCTGTAAGTAAAAACTGCGGAACCTCCCCATGGCAGGTTGAGCTGCAAAACCTTGCTGTGGAAAAAGCAGCAGTCCCTGCTGGGAGCAAGCAAATATAGCTCACCACGCTCCAGCTGGGGTTTTTTTTTTTTTTTTAATTACATTTTTTTTTTTAATTTTTATTGGGATTGTTCAGATACCATACAATTATCCAAAGATCCAAAGTGTACAATCAGTTGCCCCCAGTACCCTCATACAGCTGTGCATCCATAACCACACTTAATTTTTGTTCAATTTTTAGAAGCTTTTCATTACTCTAGACAAGAAATAAAGTAAAAGATGAAAAAAGAAAAAAAGAAAAGGAAACTTGAATCCTCCCATATCCCTAACCAACCCCCCGCAATTGTTGACTTGTAGTGTTGGTATAGCACATTTGTTACTGTTTATGAAAAAATGTGGAAATACTACTAACTGTACTATATAGTTTGCAATAGGTATATATTTCTTCCCTATATGCTCCTCTATTATTAACTTCTAGTTGTATTGTCATACATTTGTTCTGGTTCATGGAAGAGATTTCTAATATTTGTACAGTTAGTCATGGACATTGCCCACCATAGGATTCAGTTTTATACATTCCCATCTTTTGACCTCCAACTTTCCTTCTGGTGACATATATGACTCTGAGCTTCCCCTTTCCACCTCATTCATGCACCACTGGGCACTGTTAGTTATTCTCACATCTTGCTACCGACACCTCTGTTCATTTCCAAACATTTAAGTTCATCCTAGTTGAACATTCTGCTCATACTAAGCAATTGCTCCCCATTCTTAAGCCTCGTCCTGTATCTGATACCTTATATTTCATGTCTATGAGTTTACATATTATAATTAGTTCTTATCAGTGAGACCCTGCAATATTTGTCCTTATGTGTCTGGCTTATTTCACTCAGTATATTGCCCTCAAGGTTTTGTCATCAACCCATTCTTTTTAACATGGTTTTGTTCACACACCGTACATTCCATCCTAAGTAAATAATCGATGGTTCTCTGTATGGTCATATATTTATGTGTTCACCACCTTCATCACTATCTATATAAGGGCATCTACATTTCTTCTACAAGGCAGGAGGGAGAGTCAAAGAAGGTAGAGAGGCAAAAGAAAGATGAAGAAAAATGACAGCTAGGAAGAAGCAAAAGGAAAAATAACCTTAAATCAAAGCAGAGTAAAGAGTCAGACAACACCACCAATGTCAAGTGTCTAACATGCCTCCCCATCCCCCCCTCTTATCTGCATTTACCTTGGTATATCGCCTTTGTTACATTAAAGGAAGCATAATACAATGATTCTGTTAGTTACAGTCTCTAGTTTATGTTGATTGCATCCCTCCCCCAATGCCTCCCCATTTCTAACACCTTGAAAGGTTGAGATTTGCTTGTTCTCCCTCTTAGAAGAACATATTTGTACATTTTATCACAATTGTTGAACACTCTAGATTTCACCAAGTTACACAGTCCCATTCTTTATCTTTCCTCCTTTCTTGTGGTGTCTCACATGCTCCCCACCTTCCTCTCTCAACCATATTTATAGTTATTTTTGTTCCGTGTACTTACATTGCTGTGTTACCATCTCCCAAAATTGTGTTCCAAACCACGTACTTCTGTCTTCTCCTATCACTCTGTAGTGTTCCCTTTAGTATTTCCTGTAGGGCAGGTGTCTTGTTCACAAAGTCTCTCATTGTCTGTTTGTCGGAAAATATTTTGAGCTCTCCCTCATATTTGAAGGACAGCTTTGCTGGATATAGGATTCTTGGTTGGCGGTTTTCCTCCTTCAGTATCTTAAATATATCACACAACTTCTTTCTTGCCTCCATGGTTTCTGCTGAGAGATCCGCAAATAGTCTTATTAAGCTTCCTTTGTATGTGATGGATTGCTTTTCTCTTGCTGCTTTCAGGATTCTCTCTTTGTCTTTGACATTTGATAATCTGATTATTAAGTGTCTTGGCATAGGCCTCTTCATATCTCTTCTGTTTGGAGTACGTTGCGCTTCTTGGATCTGTAGTTTTATGTCTTTCATAAGAGATGGGAAATTTTCATTCATTATTTCCTCTGTTATTGCTTCTGCCCCCTTTCCCTTCTCTTCTTCTGGGACACCAATGATACGTACATTCATGTACTTTGTTTCATCTTTAAGTTCCCGGAGACGTTGCTCATATTTTTTCATTCTTTTCTCCAACTGCTCCTTTGCATGTAGGCTTTCAGGTGTTTTGTTCTCCAGTTCTTGAGTGTTTTCTTCTGCCTCTTGAGATCTGCTGTTGTATGTTTCCATTGTGTCTTTCATCTCTTGTGTTGTGCCTTTCATTTCCATCAATTCTACTAGTTGTGTTTTTGAACTTTCAATTTCTGCCTTATGTATGCCGTGTTTTCTTTACAGCCTCTATCTCTTTTGCGATATCTTCTCTAAACTTTGTGAATTGATTTAGCATTAGTTGTTTAAATTCCTGTATCTCAGTTGAAGTGTATGTTTGTTTCTTTGACTGGGCCATAACTTTGTTTTTCTTAGTGTAGATTGTAATTTTCTGTTGTCTAGGCATCTGGTTTCCTTGGTTACCCCAATCAGGTCTTCCCAGACCAGAACAGGCTCAGGTCCCAGAGGGAAGAAATACTCAGTATCTGGTTTCCCTGCAGGTGTCTCTTAGAAAATTGGTTCCTGTGGTGCCTCAGGTCACTGTGCTTTTCTGCCCAGCAAGTGATGCCTGTTAGGCTATAATTCTTGACTGGTGTGAGGAGGTATGGCCGTGTTCCCCCAGGCTCTAGGGTCTGGTTCTGAATGGAAAAGTCCCCACCCCTTTCCTCTTAGAGAAGATAGACCCCCTAGGGGAAGGTCATTAGCATTTCAATGGTCTCTCTCTCTGCTTGTGCTGTCTCCACCCTTCTTTGAGTCACAGCACTGGAAACTGTAATGGCTGGGGCTTTCTTCACTGAGCCAAAAAAAGAAACAGATAGTCCCCTTCAGACCCAGTCCAAGGTGACCCTCCAGCTCTCCAAGGTCAGTCATCACCCAAAGCCTCTGTCTGTTTTTTGGGGATTGGTACCTGTAGTGAGCAGTTCACACTCGCTACTTAAAACCCCAGTTGGAGCTCAGCTGAGCTATATTTGCTTGCTGGGAGAGAGCTTTTCTCTGGCACCACGAGGCTTTGCAGCTCGGGCTATGAGGGATGGGGCCTCATGACTTGGATCCGCAGGTTTTACTTACAGATTTTTATGCTGTGTTCTCAGGCATTCCTCCCAATTCAGGTTGGAGTATGATGTGTGGACGGTCTCGTTTGTCCCCCCGCAGTTATTCTGGATTATTTACTAGTTGTTTCTGGTTTTTTTAGTTGTTCTAGGGGGACTACTTAGCTTCCACTCCTCTCTATGCCACCTTCTTCCCCATCTTCCTCCAGCTGGGATTTTAAGTAACAAATGTGGACTGCTGAATACGAGCTACAAATGCAGACAAACCCCTAACAAGCAGCTAAGTACCCTGAGGTAACTCTCAGTGGAGAGGAGGTGGGGCTGACAGGGAAAAAAATACAAAGGCTTTTGGGAGATGGCTGAGCTTAGAATACTGGAAAAAAGCTGTGTCTCAAGAAATCAGCACAGAAGAATGGGTACTATCTCTGCTGACAGGCGAAACTAGGGGACCAGGGACTGGCTCTGAAAAGGGGCTTTCTCTCACTCTCCTTTTTTTCCCCTCTCAATCTGAGTGGCTCAGTGGAGAAAACCCCAGGCATTCTCAGTTCTCAGCACACTGACCCAGGCAGTGGTGGAGTTAACAGAGTCAGAGAGACAAAGGAGTTATTCAAATGCAGAAGATAACTCCCAAGGGGGTATATCTTCCCTTAGAGGAGGGGTGGGTCCCAGCTCCAGGGGCTGCCTGCCCTTCAGAACTCAGACCCCAGGGCCTGGGGGTAAACAATCAAACCAGAAATAATTTAAATTTAAATAATTTAAATTGGCTCCACTGTGAATTAAAGGGACCACACCTCTTTAAACCAGTAGGTAGCAATGCGCTGACAGGCACCAGCTGCTAGGCAAGTTAGGAAAAGCACAGCATCTAGAGGCCTCACAGGAAAGTCTGTTGATCTTCTAGGACACACCCTCAGGGAAACCTGATACTGAATATAGCCCCCCATCCTGAGACCTGAGCCCTTTCTGGTCTGGGAAAATCTGATTGGGGTAATCAAGGAAACCAGATGCCTAGACAACAGAAAACTACAAATCACACTAGAAAAAAATGAAGATATGGCCCAGTCAAAGGAACAAACTTACACTTCAACTGAGATACAGGAATTGAAACAACTAATTAAAGATTTTCAAATAAATATGCTAAATCAATTTAAAAACCAAATCAATGAGTTGAGGGAAGACATGGCAACAGAGATGAAGGCTATAAAGAAGATATTGGATGAACATAAGGAAGAACTCAAAAGTTTGAAAAAACAACTGGCAGAACCTATGGAAATGAAAGGCATAACACAAGATATGAAAAACACAATGGAGACATACAACAGCAGATTTCAAGAGGAAGAAGAAAACATTCAGGAACTGGAGAACAAGACACCTGAAATCCTACCCACAAAAGAACAGATAGGGAAAAGAATGGGAAAATATGAGCAATAATGTCTCAGGGAATTGAATGACAACATGAAGCAAATGAATGTACATATCATGGGTGTCCCAGAAGGAGAAGAGAAGGGAAAAGGGGCAGAAGGAATAATAGTGGAAATAATCAATGAAAATTTCCCATCTCTTATGAAAGACATAAAATTACAGATCCAAGAAGCATAGCATACAGAACAGAATAGATCTGAAATAGACCTATGCCAAAACACTTAATAATCAGGATATCAAATGTCAAAGACAAAGATAATCCTGAAAGCAGCAAGAGAAAAATGATCCATCACATACAAAGGAAGCTTGGTAAGACTATGGGCGGATTTCTCAGTAGAAACCATGGAGGCAAGAAGGCAGTGGGGTGATATATTTAAGATACTGAAAGAGAAAAACCACCAACCAAGAATTTTGTATCTGGCAAAACTGTCCTTTAAATATGAGAGAGAGTTTGAAATATTCTCTGACAAACAATGAGTGAATTTGTGAACAAGATGCCTGCTCTACAGGAAATACTAAAGGGAGTGCTACAGACAGATAGGAAAAAACAGGTGTGAAAGGTATAGAGCAGAATTTTAGGTGGTGGTAGTACAATAATGTAAATACACTGAACAAAGATGACTGTGAGTATGGTTGAAAGAGGAAGGTTAAGGGCATGTGGGACACCAGAAGGAAAGAGGGAAGATAAAGCTGGGACTGTATAACTTAATGAAACCTAGAGTGCTCAATAATTGTGATAAAAGGTATAAATATGTTTTTATATGAGGGAGAATAAATGAATGTCAACCTTGCAAGGTGTTAAAAATGGGGTGATATTGGGGAAAAAATACAATCAATGCAAACTAGAGTCTATAGTTAGCAGAAACATTGTATTATGCTTCCTTTAATGTAACAAAGGCAATAGTCCAAAGTTAAATGCCTATAAGAGAGGGATATAAGGGAGGGGTATAGGATTCTTGACATTGGTGATGTTGTCTGACTTTTTCATTGTACTTTATTTTAATTTTATCTTTTCTCTTGTTGCTTTTTAGCTGTCATTTTTTCTTTCTTTTTCTTTTTCTTTTGTCTACCTTTTTATTTTTGACTCCTCCTCTTTCTTAGTGGAAGAAATGGAAATGTCCTTATATAGATAGTGGTGGTGGTGGTGAATGCATAACTACATGATTATACAGGGAACCATTGACTGTTTACTTAGGATGGAATGTATGGTGTGTGAACAAAACCATCTTAAAAAAAACTGGTTGATGGATAAACCTTGAGGACATTATATTTAGTGAAATAAGTCAGATGCAAAAGGACAAATATTGTATGATTTCACTGATATGAATTATAATATGTAAACTCATAGACATGAAATATAGGTTACCAGGATATAGAATAAGGCTAAAGAATGGGGAGAGGTTGCTTAATATGTGCAGAATGTTTAACTAGGTTGAATTTAAGTGTTTGGAAATGGACAGAGGTGATGGTAGCACGTTATTGTGAGAATAACTAACAGTGCTGAATGGTGTGTGAATGTGGTGGAAAGGGGAAGTTTAGAGTTATGTACATCACCAGAAGGAAAGTTGGAAGTTAAATCATATGAATGTATAAAACTGTGAATCTTGTGGTGGACAATGCCCATGATTAACTGTACAAATATTAGAAATTTCTTTCATGAACTAGAACAAATGTATGACATTATAATGAGAAGTTAATAATAGAGGGGGATACAGGGAAAAACATACCTATTGTAAACTATGTACTACAGTAATATTTTAATATTCTTTTATTAACAGCAGTAAAAAATGTACTATACCAATACTATGAGTCAATAATGGAGGGGGGGTTTAGGAGTATACGAGGATTTGAGTTTTCATTTTTATTTCTTTTCTGGAGTAATGAAAATGCTCTAACATTGAAAAAAATTAATTGTGGTGATGAATGAACAACTATACAATGGCACTGTGAACAACTGATTGTACACTTTGGATGATTGTATGGTATGTGAATAATCTCAATAAAATTGAATTTTTAAAAAAATACATACTGAAAGCACATTGTACCAAAGCCGAAATGGGAAAAGAAAAGAAGAATTGATGAATGGAAGGAATAATTTATATACATTACGGAGTTTTCTTTTTTAATGGATATATATTGTATTGTAATGTTTAATCAAAATAAAACTGTTTTACCTTATGGAGGAAGGCCATGTTTTCTGTTTTTTTTTAAAAAAAGAAAAACAGAAACTACAAGTGTTAGAGAGGATGCAGAGAAATAGGCACACTTATTCACTGCTGGTGGGAATGTGGAATTGTGCATCTGCCCTGGAAGGCAGTTTAGCAGTTCCTCAGGAAGCTAAGTGTAGATCTGCCATATGATCTGACAATCCCTTTACTAGGTATATACTCAAAAGATCTGAAAGCAGGGATGCCGACAGATGTTGACACCCCAGTGTTCATGGTGCCATTGTTCACTACTGCCAGAAGGTGAAATAACCCAAGTGTCCATCAACCAATGAACAGATAAACAAAATGTGGTGTATACATACAATGGAATATTATTCAGCAGTAAGAAGGAATGAAGTCCTGAAGCATGCAACAATATGAATGCATCTTTAGGACTGTTCCGGTTTGCTAATGCTGCCATTATTCAAAATACCAGAAATGGATTGGCTTTTATAAAGGTGATTTCTTAGGTTACAAAGTTACAGTTCTAACGCCATAGAAATGTCCACACTAAGGCATCAACAAGATGATACCTTCACTGAAGAAGGGCCACTGGCATCTGGAACACCTCTGTCAGCTTGAAAGGTGAATGGTTGGCATCTGCTGGTCCTTTGGTCCTGGGTTACATTGCTTTCAGCTTCTGATTCCAGTGGCTTTCTCTCTGAGCTCCTGGGGGTCCTGTCTTAGCTTCTCCAGGGCAAACTCTGGGCTTCATCTCTTAGCTTTGCATCTCCAAGTATCTCTAAGCATTAGCTTTTAACGGCCTTCTCCAAAATGTCTTTCTCAGCTTCTCTTGGGTCATTTTGTCTGCTCTACTCTCTGTGTGATCTCCCTTTAAAGAACTCCAGTGATCTAATCAGGACCCACTTTGAATGGGTAGGGTACACACCTCCATGGAAATAATTTAATCAAAGTTTTTGCCCACAGTTATGTATGAGTCATATCTCCATCAAAACACTCAATTGAAAGCTTCCACTCAACAAGATTGGATTAAATGATCATAGCTTTTGTGGGGGACATAATATATCCAAACTGGCACAAGGATATATGTTGAGTGAAATAAGTCAGAAGCAAAAGGAGAAATATTGTATGATCCCACTAATATAAGCCAATTATAATAAGTAAACTCATAGAGTTAAAATATAGAATATAGGTTATCTGGAAATAGAATGAGGGTAGAGAATGGAGAGCAGATGCTTATTGTGTGCAGAATTTCTAACTAGGTTGACCTTAAATGTTTGGAAATGGATGGAAGTGATGGTAGCACAATATTGTGAGAATAATTAACAGTACTGAATGGTGTGTGAATGTGGTGGAAAGGGGAAGATTAGTCATGGATGTCACCAGAAGGAAAGTTGGAGGTTAAAACATGGGAATGCATAACCCAGCAAATCTTGTGATAGACAATGTCTGTGATTAATAGTACAAATACTAAAAAGTTCTTTCATGAACTAGAACAAATGTATGACACCATTACCAGGAATTAATAATAGAGGTGCATATGGGGAAAAAATGTACCTATTGCAAACTATGGACTATAGTGAACAGTAATATTTTAATATTCTTTCATCAACAGTAACAAATGTACCACACCTATATTATGGGTCAATAATGGGTGTGGGGGTAATGGGAGGCTTTGGGTTTGCTTTTTTATTTCCTTTCTGTGGCAATTAAAGTGTTCTGAAAATGGATCATGTGGATATATGCAAAACTATGTGATGATACTGTGAGCCAGTGTTTACTTCAGATGGTTTGTATGGTGTGTGAACGTATCTCCAAAAATTGCATTAAAAAGAAAGAATTTAAATGTTTGGAAATGGATAGAGGTGATGGTACACAAAATGGTGAGGTTAAATTATGTATGTGATTGTGGTTGAAAGGGTTAGAGTTGAGTATGTCACTAGAAGGAAAGCTGGAGGATAAAACATGGGACTGTATAACACAGTGAACCCTGTGGTAGATGATGATGGTGATTAATAGTACAAATATAAAAATGATCTTTCATGAACAGGAAAAAAAATACTACTACAAGGAGTTAGTAATAGAGTGGTATATGGGAAAAATTGCACCTATTGTACACTATGGACTATAGTTAACAGTAATATTTTAATTTTTTCATCAACAGTAACAAATGTACCACACCAAGGCTAAGGGGCACAATAGTGGGGAATAAAGGAATAAGGAGATATGGGGTATGAGATGTTTTGGTTTGTTTGTTTGTTTGTTTGTTTTGTATTTTTTGAGTAATGAGAATGGTCCAAATTGACTGTGGTGGTGAATGCATAACTATGTGATGATACTGTGAACCATTAACTGTACACTTTGGATGACTTGTATGATATGTGAATATATCTCAATAAAACTGCTTTTTAAAAAAGATTATGGGAGATCTAAGATGGTGGCATAGAGAGGAGTGGAAGCTAATTAGTCCTGCTGGAACAACTAATAAACAACCAGGAACAACTAGTAAATAATCCAGAATAACTGCGGGGGGACAAATGTGACTGTCCACTCATCATACACCAACCTGGATTTGGAGGAATGTCTGAGATCACAACATAAAATCTGTAAGTAAAAACTGCGAATCCAAACCAGGAGCCCCCTCCCCCCACAGCCTGAGGTGCAAAGCCTCATGGTGCTAGAGAGCAGCACTCACAGAGCAAGCGGATATAGCTAAGCTGAGCTCCAAATGGGGTTTTAATTAACGAGCATGGACTGCTCGCTATGAGCTACAAATCCCAACAAGCAGACAGAGGCTTTGGGTGATGACTGACCTTGGAGAGCCGGAGCATAGCCATGGACTGGCCCTGAAGGGGGCTTTCTGTCCCTTTTTTGGCTCAGTGGAGAAAGCCTCAGCCATTGTCAGTTCCCAGCACTCTGACCCTGACAAGGGTGGAGATAGCACAGGCAGAGTCTATTCAAATGCTAATGGCCTCTCCCTAGGGGTGTATCTTCCCTAAGAGGAAAGGGGTGGGCCAAGCCCTACTACCTGACTTCCATTCAGAACCAGACCCCAGAGCCTGGGGGAAAACAGCCATGGGCCACACCTCCTTACAGCGGAGTTACAGGCTGACAGGCACCACCTACTGGGCAGAAAAGCAGTGACCTGAGGCATCACAGGGTGTACCAATTTTCTAAGACACACCCTCAGGGAAACCGGATATTGAATATTTCTTCCTTCTAGGACCTGAGCCCATTCTGGTTGGGAAAACCTGATTGGGGTAAACAAGGAAACCATGCCTAGACAACAGAAAACTACAACCTACACTAAGAGAAATGAAGTTATGGCCCAGTCAAAGGAACAAACTTACACTTCAACTGAGATACAGGAATTGAAACAACTAATAATAACTGAATTCAAAAACTTTAGGGGAGACATGATGAAAGAGATGAACCATATAATGAAAACACTGAGTGTACATAAGGTAGAAATTGAAAGTTCAAAAAACCAACTGGCAGAATCTATGGAAATGAAAGGCACAACACAAGAGATGAAAGACACAATGGAAACATGAAACAGCAGATCTCAAAAGGCAGAAGAAAACACTCAGGAACTGGAGAACAAGACACCTGAAAGCCTACACACAAAGGAACAGATAGAGAAAAGAATGGAAAAATACGAGCAACAGCTCCAGGAACTTAAGGACAAAACGAAAAGCAAGAATGTACGTGTCATTGGTGTCCCTGAAGGAGAAGAGAAGGGAAAAGGGGCAGAAGCAATAATAGAGGAAATAATCAATGAAAATTTCCCATCTCTTTTGAAAGACATAAAATTACAGATCCAAGAAATGCAGCGTACCCCAAACAGAATAGATCTGAATAGGACTATGCCAAGACACTTAATAATCAGATTATCAAACATCAAAGATAAAGAGAGAATCCTGAAAGCAGCAAGAGAAAAGTGATCCATCACATACAAAGGAAGCTTGATAAGACTATGTGCGGATATCTCAACAGAAACCATGGAGGCAAGAAGGAAGTGGTGTGATATATTTAAGATACTGAAAGAGAAAAACCACCAACCAAGAATCCTATATCCAGCAAAACTATATTTCAAATATGAAGGAGACCTTAAAATATTCTCTGACAAACAGACAATGACAGAGTTTGTAAACAAGATACCTGCTCTACAGGAAACACTAAAGGAAGCACTGCAGTCAGAAAGGAAAAGACAGGAGTGAGAAGTTTGCAAAACAATTTTGGGAGACAGTAGCACAGCAATATAATTACACTGAACAAAGATGACTGTGAGTATGGTTGAAAGAGGAAGGTTGGGACCATGTGAGACACCAGAACAAAATACAAAGGATAAAGACTGGGACTGTGTAACTCAGGGGAACCTAGGATGCTCAACGATTGTTAATAAAAGGTACAAATACGTTTTTACATGAGGTAGAACAAATGAATGTCAACAATGCAAGGTGTTAAAAATAGGGTGGGATTGGGGGGAAATACAATCAATGCAAACTAGAGACTATAATTAACAGAAACATAGTATTATGCTTCCTTTAATATAACAAAGGCAATATACCAAAGCTAAATGCATCTGGAGGGGTGGGGAATAGGGGAAGGGTATGGGATTCCTGGCATTGGTCATGTTGTCTGACTCTTTATTCTACTTTAGGTTAATGCTTTCTTTCCTTTTGTTACTTTCTTGCTATCAAGTTTTGTTTTGTTTTTTTGTTGTTGTTTTCTCTCTCTCTTTTCTTTTTCTTCTGTCTTTCTGCCTTCTTTGACTCTTCCTTCTTCTTTGTGGAAGAAATGGAGATGTCCTTATAAAGATAGTGGCAATAGTGCTGAATACATAAATATGTGACTATACAGGGAACCAATGATCGTTTACTTAGGACAGAATGTATGGTGTGTGAACAAAACCATCTTAATAAAAACGGGTTGATGAAGAAACCTTGAGGGCACTATATTGAGTGAAATAAGACAGACACATAAAGGCAAATATTGCAGGGTCTCACTGATATGAACTAATTATAATATGTAAACTCATAGACATGAAATAAAAGTTACCAGATACAGAATGAGGCTAAAGAATGGGGAGCGGTTGCTTATTATGAGCAGAATGTTCAACTAGGGTGAACTTAAACATTTGGAAATAGACAGGGGTGATAGTAGCATGTTGAGAGAATAACTAACAGTGCTGAAAGGTGTGTGAAGGTGGTGGAAAGGGTCACCAGAAGGAAAGCTGGAGGTTAAAAGATGGGAATGTATAAAACAGTGAATCTTGTGCTGGACAATGTCTGTGATTAACTGTATAAATATTAGAAATCTTTTTCACGAACTAGAACAAACATATGACACTATAACTAGAAGTTAATAATAGAGAGGCATATAGGAAAAAAAATATACCTATTGCAAATTATATACTACAGTTAGTAGTATTTTAACATTCTTTCATCAACAGTAACAAATGTACTATACCAAAACGATGAATCAATAATGGATGGGGGTGTGGTTAGGGGTATGGGAAGATTTGAGTTTCCTTTTTTTGTCTTTATTTCTTTTCTGAAGTAATGAAAATATTCTAAAAATTGAAAAAAAAATTAATTGTGTTGATGGATGCACAGCTGTATGATGGTACCATGGGCAATTGATTATACACTTTGGATCTTTGGATAGTTGTATGCTATGTGAACAATCTCAATAAAATATATATATATATAATATATGAATAATACATACACACACATTTTATATATATATATATAAATAATATATACACACACATACATATATATAAAGAAAGAAAAAGATTATATACCATGACCAAGTGGGATTTATTCCAGGCATGCAAGGATGGTGTTCAACACAAGAAAATCAATCAGTGCAAAACACCACAATAATAGACTGAGGGGAAAAAATCTATGTGATCATCTCAGTTGATACAGAAAAGGCATTTGACAAAATCCAACATTTTTTTCATAATAAAAACACTCAAAAAACTAGGAATAGAACGGAGTGCTTTCAACATAATAAGTGGAATTTATGAAAAACCCACAGCAAATATCATACTCATTTGTGAAAGACTGAAAGCTTTTCCCCTAAGATCAAGAATAATTCCCCCTAGGATGAGGAAGAAGACAACGATGCCTGCTATCACCTCTGTTATTCCACACTGTACTTGAAATTCTAGCCAGAGCTATCAGGCAAGAGAAAGAATAAAAGGCATCCAAACTAGAAAGGAAGAATTCAAATTCTCCCTATTCAGAAATGACATGATCCTATACACAGAAAATCCCAAAGAATCCACAAGAAAGCTACTAGAACTAACAAATGAATTCAGCTAAATTACAGGACACAAGATAAAGACACCGAAGTCAGATGGGTTCCTATACACCAAGAATGAACAATCTGAAATGGAAATCAAGAAAACAATTCCATTTACAGTAGCATGTAAAAGAATAAGATAAATTTAACCAAGGAGGTGAAAGACATATAGTGAAAACTACAAAACATTGTTAAAGAAATTAAAGACCTAAATAAATGGAAAGCCATCTCGTGTTCATGGATTGGAAGACATTGTTACTAAGACGTCATTTCTACCTAAAGTAATCTACAAATTCAATGCAATCCCTATCAAAATTTCAGCAGCTTTTTTTGCAGAAATGGAAAAGCTGGTCATTAAATGTATATGGAATTGCAAGAGGTCTCAAATAGCCAAAACAATTATCAAAAGAACAAAGTTGGAGCATCATGCATCCTGATTTCAAAACTTTTTACAAAGCTATAGTAATGAAAACAGTGTGATGCTGGAGTAAGGACAGATATATAGACGGATGGAATAGAACTGAGAGTCCAGGGTTAAATCCACACATCCACACATCAATGCCAGGTGATTTTCAACCAAGTCCATTCATTGGGGAAAAAGCATCTCTTCAACAAATGATTTTAGAACAACTGGAAATTCCCATGCGAAAGAGTGAATGTGCACACACACACACACAAAGGTAAAAATTAATTAATTAATAAAAAAGAATGAATGTGGACCTCTATCTCTCATCATATACAAAACTGAATTAAAAAATGAATCAGAGACCTACATGTAAGAGCTAACTCTATAAAACTCTTACAGGAAAACCTAGGCAAATATCTTTAGGACCTTGTAGAAGGCAATGGATTTTTAGATTTTACACCAAAATCATTAGCAAGAAAAAATAGATAAATCGGACTTCATCAAAATTAAAAACGTTTGTGCACCAAAGAAATTAGGAAGAATTCAAATAGCCAAGAAGTATATGAAAAAGATGCTCAACTTCATTAATCATTGAAAAAACGCAAATTAAAAGTACAATGAGCTACAGCTTCACACCCACTAGGATGGCTATTATTTAAAAACCTGAAAATAACAAGGATGTGGAAAAATAGGGACCCTCATACTTTGTTCCTGGGGATGTAAAATGGTGCAGCCACCGTGGAAAACCGCTTGGCAGTTCCTCAGGAAATTAAACAGAGAATTACCATATGACCTGGCAATTCCACCCCTAGGGATATACACAAAAGAATTGAAAACAAGGTCTCAAACAGACATCTGTACACCAATATTCATCGCAGCATTATTCACAATAGTCAAAAGGTGGAAGCAACCCGAGTGTCCATCAACAGATGAATGGCTAAACAAAATGTGGTGTGTCCACATAATGAAAGATTATTGAAGTTCTGATACATGTTACGAAGTGGATGAACCTTGAAGACCATGTTGCGTGAAACAAGCCAGACACCAAAGGACAAATATTGTATAATTTCTCTTATATGACATACTTAGAAAAAGCAAAATTTGCAGAGTCAGAAAGCAGAATAATGGTTACAAGGGGTGCGGGGAACAGAAATGGGGAGTTATTGCTAATTGAGTTTCAGTTTTAGTTTAGGATGATGAAAGTAGTCTGGAAATGGTTACGGTTACACGGTATTGTCAATGTATTTAACCTCAAAGAACTGTCCACTTAAAATGGTTAAAATGAAAAAATAAATTAAAAGAAAAGGGCAATCCAGGGGCCAGGCTGCCAGTGGCTCTCCCTGCTCACTTCCTGCCTGCTGAAGGCCCAGCGGGTACCCTTCCTTGCTCCTGGCCCCTCTCCAACCCGGAACGTTCTGGACAAGATGTTTTACAAGATTCAGGAGCGTTTCCATCACCTCCCCTGGGCAGACTGGCTTGGC
This sequence comes from Choloepus didactylus, assembly GCF_015220235.1. Classification (NCBI taxonomy): domain Eukaryota; kingdom Metazoa; phylum Chordata; class Mammalia; order Pilosa; family Megalonychidae; genus Choloepus; species Choloepus didactylus. The sequence goes on along the minus strand of NC_051321.1, from coordinate 83,125,950 downwards.
CAGACTGCAATGCTGCTTAGAATCCTTCCAGGCCCGAGCTCTCCTGGTGCAGCCTGGGGCCTGGGGCCTGAGATCGGGGACCTGGGACCGTGCGTCCCGGTACCTGCAAAGCAGAGCCCATAGGATAAACTCAGAAACTGGCACGCGGGGGATTTGGCCCTGGAAAGTCTGGGACGGGACATACATTAAACGGGACTAGATTTAATCTCATCCGCAGTGTGATTCGGCATAGAATCTGGTCGTTAGGTGTATCCCGAATGGTGTAACTTAGACGCCCTGAAAGTCCCCGCACACAACCCCTGGTGCGCTCACCAACTCCGAGGGCGTTCGGCGCGGGTCAGCGCCGGGGTTCAAGCCTCCCCCCCACCCCACATTCGCGTCCTCATCAGTGGTTCTCTTGCCTGCAGGCCAAACACCAAGGGAGAAAGTTAAGAAAGAAAATCAAATCTAAACTCAGAATAATCTAAAATAAGAGCTGGAGCGAGTGGCGGAGGCGGTTTCCGGCGGCGGGGGTCGGTGGGGCGGGGCGTCCATCGAGGCGCCGCCGCCACCGGTCGTTCCCCACCAGACGGAGCCAGAGTCTCCAAGTCGGGGAATCCCGCCCCCCCGCCGGCCGCCCCCGCCCCCACCGTGCTCCGGGTCGCCTCCTCCTGCCCCCTCCCGCCCACTTGCGCCCCGCGTCCCGTCGGCGTCCCCCTCTTCCCCTCCTCCGCCGGCCGCCGGGAGCCCTGTGGTCTGCGTCCCCGCGGGCAGCCGTGGACCCTGGGGAGTAGTCCTGGGTGTGGGTTCGCAGGGCAGGACAGCGGCCCTAGACCCTTTCTCCCTCAGAGCCTGTCCTCAGGCCTGGGCGAGGCAGGGCTGGCAGGTGGGCCTCACCTGTGCTAGGTGTCCTGGGGGTGGGAACACACACACAGACATGCCTGTGGGGTGCCCACATTCCCCGAGGCATTAGCCGGGGTCCTCCAGCCTGCCCTGAGGACTCAGCCATCCCATTCCCCCACCGGAACAGATTGACCTGCTGGGCCTGATAAAAGCGTTAACTGCCTTCTTTGAGGAAACCCCTGTTCCACCTGGTGAAACTGTAAGGGAAGGCCCTGAGGTAGTTGGTTTGCAACACAGGGCTGATTCCTCTCCTGTCCCACCCCCTCCCCTGTTTTCTCCAGACCTATAAATAGGCTGAAGTCCCAACAGGCCTCAAAAGGTGGGGTACAAAGTGTGACCCATGAGGAGGTGCACTACACTCCAAAACAACTGCATGAGTTTTCCAATTAATACAGGCAGAAATCAGGGTAGTGTCTGTGGGAATGGATATTAAGGGTGTGGGATAATGGTGGCAGGAACATGAAGTTGGATCAGGCTGAATTTATTGACAAGGGCTCACTGAGCAGAGATTCTGGATTCAGTGCTGTAGCTAGAGGAGTTAGAAAGGGCTCTAACAGTTTGGGTGGTTGGCTGTAGAATGGACCAAAAAGTGGCTGGCATTACCTGAGGTTGAAATGCCAGAACTGCTGTGATGTATTATAGAGGAGGGGATCCAAAGGCTTAGAGAGATTGGAATGTTAGAGTGGATTTATCATGGAAGACCTACTCACCCACCCCAGGAATGTCCACAGGACACATATTTCACCAGGACTGTGAGGAATAAATTTGTGAGACTAGCTCTATCATCCCTAAGAACTCTGTATTCGCCCTTCTCAGCAGGTCAGATATGACTGTGGGAACTCTGTCTCTGAGCTGGAATCCTTAATCAAATGGGGCTGATGGGATCCCGGGTTGGCAGAAGTCAAGTGGCAGCAGTTAATCACCAAAGACAAGGTGGGCATGGCTACCATGGTGGACAGCAGAGTCAAAGCAGAATAGTCCTACTCGTGGAGACCTATGGCATTGGCTGGTAGGTCATGGGGTACCCAGAAGTAAAATAGATGGGCAGTCTACTAAATTCTTACTTGAACATAAGCAGAAGAGTTCTAGGTCAAATGAACACAAATCTAACTTGAATCACAAAAACAGAGTCACGGCCCCTCAATCAATTCCCAGACTTGAGACAGTTTACAGACCAAGAGACCCTTGAAAGAGGGGAAGCCTGGGTACCCTTGGAGAAGGAACTTGTTACACCACCAAAAATTTATACTGTTAATTTTCCTCCCAGCCCTCCCCAAAGAGAACTATGGCTTTTTAACAGGGTGACTGTCACTGGGGAAAAGGAAATGACCAGACATTTTGGGGATTATTAGACACTGGCGCAGAATTGACTTTAATTCCTGGAGTTCCCAATTTGTAGTCTGCCCTGTGGAATTTGGACTTGCCAATCCTCGCAGTCACATGAACCAATTCCTATAACAAATCTCATATTTACATACATCTTGTCGGTTCTGTTTTTCTGGAGTGCCTTGACTAATAACAGAGTAATACTGGCCTCAGGGTGAGTTAGAGAGTGTTCCTTCCTTTACTATTTTTTTTGGAAGAGAGTTTGGGAAGCTATCTGGGACTGGCTTTTCTTTGTGGGAAGGATTTTATTGCTAATCCAATTTCCTTACATGTTACAGGACTATCCAGATTTTCTGTTTCTTCTTCACCAGTTTCGCTAATCAGTGTCTTTCTAGGAATTTTCCCATTTCATCTTGGCGATCTAATTTGTTGCCATGCAATTGTTCATTTATAATCCTTTTCACTTCTGGAAGGTCAGTAATAATGTCCCCTCTTTCATTCCTGGTTTAGTAATTTGAGTCATCTCTCTTTTTTCTTGGTCAGGCTAGCTAAAGGTGTGTCAATTTGTTGATATTTTCTAGTTAAGGGGTGACAAACTGAACCAGGGTGGGCCTTAATCTGTTTTACTGGGGGCCTTATAAAGAGAAGAAACAAGAAGTCAGAAGTTGTGGAGGGCTACACAGAAGAAGCCAGAAGTCAGCAGAAACCACAAGAGCTTGCTATGTTAGCTTGCCTTGTGATGGCAGAGATCCAAGCCAAGGAACCCCAAGGACTGCTGGCAGGCAGCCCTAGAATGCCACAGATGCCAGGAAAGAGCAGGCCTTACCTATATATTGATTTTGAACTTCCTTTAACCTCAAAATCTGTCAGCCAATAAATTCCTGTTGTTAAACCAAAAACCAGTTTGTGTTATGGTAGCAGTTCTGGCAAACTAAGACATCATCTTTGCTGAGGAGTACTGGGTGCTTATTGGGGCTCACACTTCCACATCAGCCAGGCAGTTTATAGCTCTGCCTTAGCCCTCCCTTCCTACTTGAGCCTCAAGGTCAGTCGGAGGTGAGAGCGTAGGGAGGGCCTGGTCAGAACTTTCCTGAGCATGTGGACAACCTTCACATATGTGTGGTTCCTAGATTCCCAGGAATACATCCAAGTGTTCAGAGCCCCTTTGGACATCTCATTTTCCAGGTTTCCCTTTTCAAGTTTTTGGTTAGCCTATTGTTTGCCCTCAGATTGCCATGAAGTTAAACAATTGCCTTTAAATTTTTCAATAGGAGATTGCCATGTGATGGGATGACCCCAGGGAAAAGGCTTTTTGCCCTAGGCTAGCTCCTAGTCATGTCAAATAAAGACAGCCAGCCTTATCAGTGGCTTCCAGGGAACCACCGGACAAGTCGAATAATGACAGGTCTCTGGGAATGAGACTTTGAAGGAGCTCAACCCCATTCTTCTCTCTCCAAGGGCTGTCAGTCTGTTGACTGTCGAGGCTGTGGTGGAGCTGGAGAGCAAGGCATGGGAATAGGGCAAGTTAAAGCACCACGAAGCTCACAGTTCTTACCAAGATTCAGCCTTGTTTTGGTTATTTGTTTTGAATAGCACCTGATTGCTACAAGCCTTTGATTAAGTTCCAGAGTTCTGAAAAAGTCGATTCTGACTATTTTTGCCAGTTTTCTCATAGTTTTTATGAGAAGAGAATTTTTGGAGTACCTTATTCTTCCATTTTCGCTGACATCTCTCTCCTGTTTTTCATAACATATTTGGAGTTTGAGGTTGATTTCACACTTATTGCACAACACATGCAGAAAAAAAAAGAGAAATGGAAGTACTTACTCTGGAACAGCAGACTGCAAGTTTAATTTAAGGGAGCTTGAGCAGTGCTTGTCTAACTCTCTGGGGTGAAGGGCCAGTTGTGGTTTTTTTTGTTGTTGTTTTTGTTTGTTCAATATTATCCATCATGGCATGTGGTCCTACTGTACAAAACTAGTTTACATGAAACCTGCCATGCAAGTTCAACAACCCAAGCAGGTCTATACCCTGTTCAACGAGAATTATCCACTGATCACATTGTTGGAGATCCAGGCAATGTCAAATTCCTACAAGAGTTTTTAAAATCTCTCTTTTTTACTTATCTGGTCTTTTACTTATAACATATTTTGGAGAAGAGCAGACTTTAAGTAGCACTTACCTAGGAAACAATCTTGAATAGGCTAGTATGTGGCCCCCAACACAACATTTTTTAAAAAGGTCTGTATTGGTTTTCTCTAAAATTCAAACATTATGGAAATATGTAATGTCAAAAACGAGAACTTCCCATATCCCAACATACACAGAGATGACCCGTTATTAATATGTTTGCTAGAAATGCTTCCAGGTTTTTTCTAGAACTGTACAACTATGTGTTTTCTTTATAAAAATGAACTTATTCTACATATATATTTTTTTCCAACTGACTAACTTATTTGGACACACTCCCCTGTGACATGAATACATTTGCCTCATTCTTCTTGACTACCACAGAATATTCCATTTTGCATATATGCAATATTTGTTACCAGTCCCTATTTGTGGCCATCTCGGCACAGATCCCCTCTTGCAAGATGAGGTATTTATTCAATGCTAGAAGTAATAGATGTCAACTCTTTATGTATTATGTGTCAAACCTAATAACCAGAACAAAACTTGCCATCCAGGTGATTTCTGGTGAACATCATAGGGTGTTGCCAGTCTCTTACTGTTACTAATGTGCTACAATGAATATATGTGTTTGTCCTTGGAGCATATGCGGGTATACCTGGGCACATCTAAAGAATAAAGTCCTGTAAGATAACTGCCTTCCAAAGAAGCTGTTCCGGTTTACACTGCCACCCACCACAATCGCACAATTGAGCTCGGGTTTGAATTTGGGAAATTCAAAAGTCATCAAGAACCAAACCAAAATATAAGGTTCAGATCTAACTGCACTGTGGAAGACAGGCCAAAGCCAGGATATTTGATATTTCCGGGCTCTAGAGAAACCTAGGAAGGCAACTCTAAAAGCAAGCTAGAAAAAATGGTAAGCAAAAATGGTTTCTTCTACCACATCCCACCAGCTTATTCCTTAATCAAAACACCTTTTCTTCTAATGTCAGCTGAGAACAAGTCACTTCTAGCTAGATACATAGGGGGTGACATATCTTTACAACTCATTTTTTAAATCCCCAAATTTTAAGCCAAAGGCTACTGAAATCTATGGTTAACCTGTATCATATCAACTTGGTCATGGCAGGAAGGAGAGAAAGCCAGCCCTTCTTGCCCTCTACCCACTACCAATGACTAGGCCCAATGCCAGGCTCCAAGTTGGGGTATGAGGGTGGCTTCACTGGCCAAGAAGCAGTGGACTCCATTCCTCCATGACCCAGTTCTGTAACTGATCTTGACCCAATTCTGAAGCTCATCTGAAGCCTCTTCCAGAGCGTGAAGCAACTCAAATGGTCTCAGCCTCCCCAGCAAAACCGTCAGGTTGATCTGTTATCTTGCCTGGCTTCTGCAAGAAGTTTCAAGGAAAACCCAAAGAATACAGAGGCCAACATGTGTCCTCCCTTGGGATGATCTTAAAGCATGGAGACATCTGAGCACTACATGGAGGACCTAGGGAAATGCTCTTTTAAGAAATGGAGCACAGATTTTCCCACAAGCGTTGAGGACTGCCAATTTAGTGGGCTGAGCTGTAAGGCTAGTTGCTGCAAGGGAGAGGCTAAGCTCACTTATAATTGTGCCTAGGAGTGTCCCCTCCACCCCACCCCCCACCTGAGAGCCTCTTTGTTGCTCAGATGTGGCCTTCTCTCTCTCTAAACCCACTGGGTGGGTGAACTCACTGCCCTCCCCACTATGTGGGACATGACTTCCAAGGGTGTGAATCCCCCTGGCAACGTGGGAAATGACTCCTGGAGATTAGCCTGGACCCAGTACTGTGGGTTTGAGAGAATCTTCTTGTCCAAAAGGGAAAGAGAGAGGGAGCAAAGTAAGGTTCCAGTGGCCGAGAGATTTCAAACGGAGTTGAGAAGTCACTCTGGAGGGTATTCCTATGTGCTAGATAGATAGCACCTTTTAATCTTTAGTGTGTGGGAATGGCTAGAGGGAAATACCTGAAGCTGTCAAACTGCAACCCAGTGACCTTGTTCTTGAAGATGACTGTATAACTATGTCGATTGCACAGTGTGACCATGAAAACCTTTGTTCAGTTTATGGACAGATGAGTGGAAAAATGGAGACAAAAATTAGATGAAGAATAGGGTGGGATGGAGGGGATAGAAAGATTTAGGTGTTCTTTTTGGCTTTTATTTTTATTTTAGAGTAAGGAAAAGGTTAAAAAATTGACTCTGGTGATGAAAGCACAACTGTAGGATGGTGCTATGAATAATTAATTGTACACTGTGGATGACTTTAGGGTGTGTGAATATATCTCAATTAAACTGTATTTTAAAAAAGTAAATGAACAATGGGGGGAGGAGGGGGATGGGATGTTTTGGTTGTTCTTTCTTAATTTTCATTTTATTTTTGGAAGTAATGAAAATGTTCAAAGTCTGAGTGTGGTGATGAAAGCACAACTATACAACAATACTGTGAACAACTGTACACTTTGGATGATTGTATGTTATGTGATTATATCTCAATAACACTGCATTAAAAAAAAAAGAAATGGAGCAGAGACACTAACAATTCCTCAGCAGCTCCTTGCTGCCATGGGAAACCTCAGTGTGACACAGCAGCAGCTGCTATGAGCTGGGAACCCTGCTGAGCTCACCCGCCAAGCCCGACACACTGGCCTCCAGGTTGTGCAATGGAGACATGTGGTACACGCACATTGATTCACCTGAAAAATACTTTGCCCAGTGTTTCCCTTCAAATAAGAATAAAGCCAGGACTTGTGCACACATTTCACAGATTTTTATGGGGGGTGGGCCGGGGCGGTGGGCGTGCTCACTGGCCCAGGTTGCCTAGGCTCTCCGCTGCGTGTGTGACCGTGTTTGTGATCGTGCTGGTCACCTTCTCGGTGACTTCCTTTGCCACTCTGCTCCCTGCCTCTTCGGCTTTCTGTAAGGCATCGGCAATGGCTGTCAAGAAGACAGAGGAAGAATGTGAGCATGGAGCAAAGTAAACATTCCAAGCCCCTTATTGGGCAGGTCTCTGCTGGAGGGGCCCGTGGGATGGGCAGCCCAATGGGACTGCAGCCAAGCTCCCCACAGAATGGTTCAAATTTGGTTTCCTTCCCCCAAGGACGTGCATTTCTTCAGTCATGAGTGGAGCTGAGCATCTGCTGGTGGGCAGACTGCCGGCTTCCACTTTGTATTCCTGTGGACTGCTTGTTCATATCTGCTGATTGTTTTTTATACTGGGTTGCTATATTTAAGTTAGCAATTTGTAAATTAAGCAATTAGCCCTTTGTCATTTCTACTACAAAATTTTTTTTTCTCAGTATGGTTTTTCTTTTGGCTTGGCTGATGGTTTGTTTTCTTACTACAGAAAATTTTGAAGTTTTATTCTGTTACATTGACCTGATACTCCTTTTATGGCTGCTGTGTTTTTCAACACAGTTAAAAAGGCCCTCCCTTCTCCAAGATTATGCTGAATTATTATCTTCTAACAATTTATTAATTTCATGTATTTATACTTAATCCATTTTTTAATCTATTTTGCTGTAAGGAATGAGGTATACATATGCTTTCTACATAGTTATATCCCAGTATATGTGTGTGTGTGTGAATATATATATGTTTATAAATTTGTATCTTAAATTTTTGTTCTAGCATGTTGTCACATAGCTTTCGTCAATTTCTTCCTCAACATTCCAAGAGAGGACTGCTTGGATGGATTCCTAAAGTCAAGTGTAGCCTGTGGCCTCAGAGGAAGGAAGATAATTGCATACCAACTGGAAATACGCAACACCCAAGTCAGAGTTTGAGCCAGCTGGGCGAAGAACAGGTTGTACCCAGTGCCCAGCGTCTGCCATCCTCCCCTCCACGCCCAGCTCCGACCCCAGTCCCAGGTCCCACCTTTCTCTCCAGCCTCCTTGGCGTGGCCCACCACCTCCTTCACCACCTCCTCCACCACATGAACTGCAAAGATGAGACAAGTCCAAAGTGAGAGCATAACCTGAGCCCAGGCCTCCTTGCAGCTGGGCCCGGATGGTTCTGGAAACCCAGCCTCCAGCTCATGAGAGAGCCCCCAGCTGACTCCCTTCCGAGGCTGAAGTGGGGCCTGGGCTGCTGGGGGGCAAGCTGAGGGAGCCCGAGGAGGGCACAGGTGCTCCCAGCTGGGCCTGGAACACCAGAAGGTATGTGCTCCCGCCAGCAGGTCGTGCAGCCACGCCTGGGCCTGCTTCCCAGCTCCCAGCACCTCCCAGGATGTACAGGCCACCATGGCTCAGGCTGGAGGGGTGCCGCCACGGGCCTGAAGCCTCCTCCAGCCAAACCAGTTCCCCCAAAGCCACTCCTCCAACACATGACAATTCTCTGCCCACTCTCTGAGCCATTGCAAGTTCAGATGGTAGCGAGCTAGAACTGGAAGATTCTGGAGTTGGAAGACGTGGTTCTAATTCTAACTCTACCCTTCACTGCTTGGTTCCCTCTTCTGTAAAATGGGAACTCGGAGGGTTCATGAAGGATTAAATAGGGAGGTTAACACCAGCTGCAGAGTTTACAAATGAGGACAAGAACATATTTGCAGCCGTTTATAAACAGAATAGCAAACTCGGGCATAAGGTCCTTTTTACGATAATTTCCAACAGGTGAGACTGCCTCAGCCTTTCCACATACAGCTGCTGCCTCCTGCATGCACAACAGGTATTTGGAATTTGGAATCAATTGAAAATGTCTTTGTATGCACCCAGGTGACTGACAACACAATTGGACCTGCTGATTTCTTAATGAAGAGATATACGGTAAAATTACAAGAAAAATAAAAATCCATCTTCATTTCTCTGTATGAGATACTCATAATCTAAGCAGCCAGCTCCTCACCTAGCAGCCTGGGCTCCCGTCTGCCTCAAAAGTCCTCCTCTGGGCTCACCCACTGGCCCTGAGACGGAAAGGCCTGCGGTGTCCTTACCGGCCTCCTCGGTGGCCTTCTCGGTGCGGTGTGCCAGGCCCTCGGCAGCGAGCTTCCCCAGGCCTCCCAGCATCGTAGCGCAGCAGGTGGCAGCCAGACAGTGTGCCAGGGCCTGGACCAATGGGTTTTTATAGATGCTCCTGTTCCTGGAGGCTGGGCAGGTGAGTCACCAAGCGGCAGTGGACAGGCTGGGCGGGGCCACCCCATGCTTTGGTGTCACCCTGCCCCTCTGGCACCACGGGACCCCACCCCCACCCCCACCAAGCCTGTGAGGCACAGGGCTGGGAGCAGAGCTGAGCTGGACCCCAGAGGGAAAGGGTCAGCCCAGGACACAGCCATCCCCCGAGTCAGGGCCCTGAGTGCTCTGGAGGATGACAGGCAGCCCCGTCCGTCCCCAGGTCCAAGCTCCCCACAGCTATGGGCACTGGTGGGTACCTGGTGACAAGGCTCAGGGAGGGCCCCCAGCCTGCTGCCCCTGGGGCCCCAATGCAGCCTAGTCAGGGCCTTGGTGGTTCAGTGGTCCAGGGGGCCCTGGATGACCCCTCAGGTCAGGAACCCAAGTGGAGCAGGTGCTGGCGAGCACTTGCTGGGCCGAAACCACCCGGACACCCCCATTCCTGAGAACCTTGGCTCTGCAGAGCGGCCTTGCGGCCTCCATGGCCCAGGTGGGGAGCTGAGGCCCGGGCGGGCCTTGCCCTGGGCGGAGGAGAACTCAACACTGACCAGAAGCAGAGTCACCCCTGGCTGCCAGTCAGCTGCCTCTCACTCACTGGAACACCTGAGTGCACCTGGGGCAGCCATCACCTGAGGGAACCCCAGCCCTCCCCACACCCCAGAGAGCAGCCTCTGGGGGAGGCCCAGCAAGGCCAGCAGCGTCTTTCCCGCAGGGGGTCCCAGGATTGGACAGGGGACCCCAGATCCCTCCCAGAGAGCAGCTCTACCTGCCCCTGGCACATCACCCGCTGAGGGGCAGCCAGGCTGCTCCCCAATTACTCAGGAGGGAGAGGCCTGCCTCAAGCCACATGCAGAGGCTGGTGCCCTTAGTCACCAACCTTGCCAGAACCTCAGTTTCCTCACCTATAAAACGGGGACAGCCGTGCCTTCCTGGCATGTCACCCCTAGTCAGAGCCCATGGCTCTCTTGATAAACAGCAGCTTCCTCCCCGCCTCACTGATGTGCTGGGTGGGGGGGGCCCTTGGCACTGAGCCCCCAGTCACCAGGGTGGGCAGGTGCCTTGGAGCCAGAGGGCTGGGGGATGCGGAGCTGTGGGGACATAACACCGCTGGCCTGGAGTCATAGAAGGAAGGTCCCTGTGTCCCTGTGTCCCAGGCAGGGGGCAGGCATCTAAGGCCACCTCCCCCCATCCCCATGCAGGTTTCCTCATCCTTCAGAGTTGCCCTCCCGGGTGCGTGGGGCCTAATTAGTGTTTACCTGACAACAGGCCCTCATGGTGAGGCCTTCTCTCCTTCCTGGGCCATGCCCAGGACGCCCTAGGGCTGTAGACAGCCCACCCCATGGGGCTGTGGGTGCGAGGGCAGCAGGACCTCCCCTGGCAGGGGTGGGTTGGGTATTGAACAATTTGGGAGGGGGCCCTTTAAGGACTAGAACACAGTAACCCTTCTCTTGCCGGGTTACCAAATGTCCTGCGTGACCCTGTATACCCTTTGCCAGGATCCCCGGAGGGCCTGGGGCTGCCACAGGTCCCAATGTCATCACCTTCCCCTTGTTATAGATTCCAGCTCACTCTGCTCAGGCTTCAGGCAATGCTGCAGAGGATAGGGGGGATCCTGGGACACGGCTGGTGGGAATTGGGCTGAAGGACCCACGGGGATGCTCCCAGGACCCCTCGAAGCCCCTTCCCTATTTGCTCAGTTATGTGTGTTCCCCTCCCCATCCCCCCTCACCAGCTCTGGGATGGCTCCTAGGCCCCAGGGACACCCTCCCCACCTGCTTCCACCCCAGAGCACCCCTCACCTCAGGAGTCCAGCAGCCACTGGAAAGGTTCTTGCAAGAGCTCACCCACAAAGCAGGACTTTGGCCTGAGTGCCCAGCCCAGAGCCTGCCCACCCCAGAGTCTGGGGACAGTTGCACTTCCCCATCCCCTCTACCCCCCTACCCCCTGTGAGACCTGCCACTGTGTGAACGCCCTGACCAGTGACATCCTCCCATGGCCCCAGATCTCCCCGGCAAGGCTGGGCCTAGACATGTATCCCAAATGCCACTGGAGGGGCCAAGCTGCCCAGGAGTAGACCATGCTCCCTGCCCTTGGCTCTCTGGCCAGGTCCAGCCTCTCTTGGGCTTCCAGCTCCAGCTGTGACCAGCAGCTGGTTCTCCAGGCCCAGCCCTGTGACCCCACAAAAGGGCTGGACCCCAACACCCTTCTAACCAGAGCTGGATTCCAGCCTGAGGGGCTGGGCCTGAGTGATGCCCAGGTGACTTTACCAGACTGAAGCATGATGCAGGCGGGAGGCGGCCCCCACCGCCCTGTCTTGGAAGAGGCCCGGCCACGCTGCCTGCCTCATTAGGTCCTAATCACAAGGGCAAATCCAGCCTCCCCTCCACCAGGGAGATCGGGGCCTCGCCAGGAGCAGACCAACCCACCCAGTGGAATTTGCTGAGCAACCCAGTTTGGCAAAGGACCAAAAGGCTGAATCATCACGTCAAGGAGAGCCAATTATTTGAATCTCAATTTGCTAACTTAGCAATAATTAATTCAGAGGGGATAAAAAGCTTAAGTAGCAAAATAGAGCTGTCTCGAGTTTGAAGAAGGACGAAGTCTTGTGTGCTATGACCTGCAGATGTCCTTCCTGAGTGTTGAGTTTGGTGACCGTGCCTCCTGTGTGCCCTGCTTCTCCTGCTCGAGGATTTGATCTTGAATGGTGTCCTGCACACGCCGACCCTCCCAGCCCCAGGAGCCAAGTCCAGACTCCCAGAGACTTGGTTTGTCAGCTGCAGGGCGAAGACTGGCCCAGCATGTCCACATGCTCGCTTCCACAGGGACCCATCAGGGTCCTGGGGGGCAACAGAGGTGAAGGGGTAACCGAGGACAGCGCAGGATGGGGCTACTCCCAAATTCATGGACAGAGTCAAGGGAACCAAGAGGGACGGTGGCAAGGTGTCCAGGGCCCAGTAGTGATAAAGCTGGTAGCACCCTGGGCTGGAGGGGCAGGCAGGTACAGGCACAGGACAGACGAGAGTGTGGCTGGAGAAGAGAGCCATCAGCCGGAGCTGCTGGCAGCCGTGCCCAGCAAGGGGGGAGCCCGGGGAAGGGTCTCCTCTCCTCTCCCTCTCCAGTCTCCTACCCTATCCCCCAGTGGCTGAGCCCACGGAGACCAGAGGGTAGGCGAGCCCGGGGGAAGCCTCCCAGAGGTCGGGTTCCCAGGGCGCGGGGCAAGGAGCAGCAGGGTGGAGAGTGGATGGGGAGAGATAAACCGAGTACCAGCTCACCCCGTCCCACTTCTGGATCTGGGAAGAACACAAGCAGCAGCTTAATTCTCAATCTCCCTGCTCTTCCTTCTTGAAAACTTAGGGAGTGACAAGGAGCACAAGAAGAAAAGCCCATCACCAACACACACATTAGACTTAACTTTAGAGAAACCAGGAGCGTGGGGAAACCTGCACGTCCATAAGGAAGTGAGACCAGCAGAACCAATGTGGGCAGCCAGGGCAGGGCAGAAGCAGCAGGAAAGGGGAGGAACCCCGTGGTGGCAGGTCTCAGATGCTGCCAGCAATACTTGCTGCCAGGAGGAGCAGGCCCAGTTTGAGTGAGAACTCCTTGGGACAGAACCAAGTTCTGGGGAGGTGGAGAAAGCAGCAGCAGAACTTCTGCCCAGGGAGGTCCAGAGGAGATGGCTCTCAGAAGGCACCGCCTTCCAAGAAGCAAGGCAGGGGCCAAGTGCCCTGGGGGACGCGTCTGGGGAAGGTGCCAAGACACAAAGGAGACTGGGAAGCTCCCCCTGGCTTCTATTTTCTTTTCTTTTTTTTTCTTTTTTGAGCACTTCCTTCCTTTACGACACTATGAGATGTCCCAGGGTCATCTCACATTTTCCCTGTCCCAGCCCTGCCATCAACCACTTTTCCTAGGAGCCCTGGTTCCTTTTATTGGAGAATGGTCTAATAGACACCAAGATCTGGGTGCTGGGTGTGTTCAATGAATTAGAGAGGATCTCTCACCAGACAGAGCTAGGAAATATATGTATATATTCACTAACCACTTGCAGACATACATAAGTATTTCTACATCTATCAGTATATAAATTAAAAACCATGAGTTTATACGGATACCTCAGATTTCAATACAACATTCCAGGGTTCATTTTAGCATCCCTCGTGCCTATCTGTAATTTCTTTCTCCAATGGTGAGAGACCCAGTTCTTATTTTCTACAACCTATTACTTATGTGTTTGATTCTAGTAGATACATAAAGCTGTTTCAGAATTTCTAACCCACAAGCCCATGAGAAACACATTTGCTTACTAAATTACAGCGTTAAAGTCATTAGCCTTATAGAATTCAGTCAGTTACTCGGGTTTGCTCTTTTCTCCCTCCTCCCCTTCAGTGTGGTTATTTTATTCATTAGTAATGGAGCTAGGTTCATTTGTTTGGGTTTCTATTCCATTTTGAGCCCCTCCCCCCCAATATTGGTTTTACTTGTAGATTTTTGGAGTCTGGGGAGGGCATGTGGAATGTATTAATGGTTCTAAGATATACTCAGGGAAGTGTCACTCTCTCTTATCTCTGCTACTCTGTTCCCACCCCCCTTCTTCCCAGCCCTTTTCCACCTGCCTCCCATAGGTAACTGTGGTGGTTTGGAGCTACCACCCAGGACAACATGTTCTCAAACTTAATCCATTCCTGTGGGTGTGAACCCTTATAAACAGGACCTTTTGAGGTTACTTCAGATAAGGTGTGGCCCAGGATGAGTCTTGATTCTATTACTGCAGGACTTATAGGGAAGGTCATAGACAGAAAAAAAAGTCACAGAGGGAGCAACCAGAAGCTGAAAGACAACAGAATCCAGAATAGAAGGGAGAGGCCAGGAGAGGCCACCATGTGCATTGTCATGTGACAGAGGAGCCCAGGACCAAGGGTCCCAGCCGCCAGCCCCGGAACGTGTCTTTGGGAAGAAAGCATCGCCTTGATGATGCCTTCATTTGAACTTATCCTACCCTCAAAACCAGGAGCCCATTATTTAAACCAACCCACTGCATGACATTTGCTTTAGCAATGAAGAAACTAAAACAATAACCAATCTCTTTAGTTCCTGACTTATCCTTCTTGTGTTTTCTTTCTGCAAACAAGCAGATGTATTTCCTTACATCTCTCTTCTTTCTCATAAAAAAGGTAGATGAACACAAGGTAGCATACCAAAGATAAAATTTTTAAAAATATTATTATGGCGGTAACATAAATGCAAAACAACATTTCCCATTTTAACCCCTCCCAAGCATACAATTCAGTGGTGTTAATCACATTCACAATGTTGTCCCAGCATCACCACCTTCCACTACCCAAACTTTTCCATCACTCCAAAAAGAAACCCTACACCCATTAAGCATTAGCTCCCATTCCCACTTCCCCCCACCTCTGGTAACCTGTACTCTACTTTCTGTCTCTATGAATTTGGAATCCAACTATTTTGTGTAAGCAGGATCATACAATATCTGTCCTTTTCTGTCTGGCTTATTTCACTAAACAGGGTCTTCAAGGCTTATTCATGTTGTAGCACATATCAGAACTTTATTTCTCTTCATGGCTGAATAATATTCCAATCAAGTGTATATACCACATCTTGTTCATCCATTCATCTGCTGATGGACATGTAGGTTGCTTCCATCTTCTGGCTCTTGTGAATAATGCTGCTATGAACATCGGTGTACACGTAACTGTTTGAGTCCCTGCTTTCAGGTCTTCCGGGTGTACAGACAGAAGTGGGATTGTTGGGTCATATGGCACTCATATGTTTAACTTTGAGGAACCACCAAACTTTTCCACATCCATGGCACCATTTTACATTCCTACCAACACGGGACAAGGGTTTCTACATAGACTCTTTTTATCACTTCAATTTTCTTACTTCACAGTAAAACATACTATTTTTTAAAAGATGGAAAAAGAACCCCCGAACTACTTGCATATTAAGAAATTACACCAAAAAATGTTACCTCAAATAAAGCACACGAAAAGTATTACTCAACATTCCACCATCAATTTTAAAAGAAAAAAAAAAAAAGGAAACTTAATAAAGCAATAGCAATTATGAAAGAAAACCATAAAACAGAAACATCAGAAATCTGGGATGAGACGGACAGGCAGGAGGAGGAGGCAAAACAGGGATGTATATAACTCAGGAGTGAAATAGAAGAAACAAGGTAAAACCATTGCGGAAATGAAGATGAACCTGTACGGAGCCCAAAGGAAATGGATGTCACAGTCAGTATCTAAGGAGTGGAGAAAAACAATCAAAAGAAGACTCTCATACGCAGAGTTGGAATTCCCAAAGCAATGGAACAGAGTAAATATTTAACAATACAATTAGGAAAATGTTCCTGGAATAGAAAAGTCTACACTCAATACTGAAAGGACAAACTGTATACCAGGGAAAGCCAGTCAAAAAGGCCAAGTAAGTACTAGAATTTCCAGTGGGTGTCCCTAGCATTGTTCAAACATCCATGTCAGATGGCAAGTGCAACAACCCCTAGAAGACAAGCGAAGGAAAAAAGTGTGGACCACAAATTTCAAACCCAACCCAGTATAAAGTGTAAAGGCTATAGACCAAAAAGACTGAATATTTAAGAACTCAGGATGCTGATCACATAAGCTCTTCTTTTATATTTTTAGCTTTTTCAAAAACCAGAAAATGTCATAGGATATAATGAAGGCTCCGGAACCCACTACCCAGCTATGCCAATTATCTACTCGGATCCCGGATGTCATCTCATCTCATCTGTACATCTCTCATTCTTGAGGAAACTTCTAGAGGACTAACTCCAACCAACCAAGAGACAGCAGAAAATATTTCCCAGAAGGGATGGCAGAGAGCTTTTAACACCTTTAATTGCAAATCTAAGACAAAACAAAGGTTTGGCTAAGGGTGGAAGAATGGCATGTAAATACTGTGTGTGTTTTCACAAAGTAGAAGTGAGACAACAACAAAAGGCGAAGGGAGAAGGGAAGAGAAGACGGAAAGTAGAAAAAGCTTCTCCTTGCCTCACCCCTGATTTGATGGGAGCCAAAGCTGAGAATTAAACAGTAGATGACCTGGCAGATTAAAGAGCACAAGACAGATACAAAGAAGGCTCATGCTACTGAGTAAAAATGGGGGGTGAAGAGCCAGAGAGGAGGAAGGAAGGGACACACATTAGTGAAATTTATTTAAGAGAAAAGCCCACCATCTGCAAATATAGTCCTTTGTAAGGGGAACTTAAACGCAATGCTGGTGACTTTGTATTTTGCTCAGCTGGTCGGGGAAACTGGGAATTGGAGGATTAGTCATTATTTGGCAACTTGCAATTAGAAGATTTGATTTTTGGAGACTTGCCTGAGACCCCTTCCTCCCCTGCAAGCCCGGCTCAACTTGCTCATGAGCATCAGTGGAGACTAACGTGGGCAGGAATGGGCTCAGCTGGTGCCAGTGTCCACCACGTGCCTGACCTACCTCTGCCTCCAGGGCTCCTAGTGCGCGTCGGCAAGGTGGGGTGGAGGAGATGCATAGAAATAGGCATTTGCAGGGTATCAGGATAACTCCAGCTCCGCAGGGGTGGGGGAGTGGGGAAGGGGCTGCACCTAAGCGGTAGCACCACGGTGACCCTGAAAACGTGAAGACTCGTTATCCGGAGGGACAACAAAAGGAGAGTGCATCCTTCATGCACTCATCTAGCAGATGTTTCTTGAACGGCATGCACCTATTAGTAAAACAGACTTGGCTGCAGTCGTGAACCCACCATCACAGATAAGCACCCAGGGAAGCCTTAAGGAAATGTAACTGGAAAACCCAAGTACCATGTGCACGCCTTGTGTGTCTGCGCGTGCTACAGGCGATTAGTGGTCAGGGCAGCAGAGCCGCAAGGAGGAAGAGCAGGAGGCTGCCAGGAGAGGGTGCTTTCGGCAGGAGAAGGGAGAGGATTTCAAGCTAGCAGGAGCGTGGTCAGTACTGGAAAGGAAAGAAGGCCCCCATGGCTGAGCGGAGCGGGAAGGGCCGTGTCAGTGGGAGGAGGCTGGGGAGGTGGGTGAACCGGACAGGCAGGACCTTGACATCCAGGTCATATCGGAAGGATTTAAGCTTTCATCTGCAACAGAAAAACTAACCCTCAGCAGCTCAAACGAGAAAACGCATCCTTTCACAGGGCAGGGTGGCGGCGGCAGGACTGGTTAATTTAGGGGCTCACAGTTGAATAAAGGACTGGGGTCTTTCTGTATTTCCGCCCTGCCCTCCTCGGCAAGTTGGCTTTGTCCTTAGGCTCGACCTCCCTGTGAGCGCAAGGGGTTGCCACGGTTCTAGGCATCGTTTCCACAGAAATGTGCAGCGGAAGACGACGGACTGCATCTTCCTTTCCTTTCTTTAAGCGTGAGAAGTCTCTTCTAGAAGTTCCCTCTCCCGCCCAGACCCGGCCTCTCGCCCCGCACCCACCCCTCAAGCATCAGTCCCCAGGAGCACGGGACGGACCGCCCCGAGTCACGAGGGGGATGGCTGCTCACCAGACGCCGTCAGGGCTCCGTCCGGGTTCCGCCAGGGCGGCCCCGCCCGCCTGTCCGAGGGGCGTCCGGGGACCCCCTCCCGCCCTGGCCCCCGCGCCGTGGATGGGGCAGCGCTCCCAGGCACCCCGGGGAGGCTGGAGGGGGCAGCCCTGGCTGGTTTGGCAGCCGCAGGGCGGGGGTGGGGACTTGCTTCTTTCGGGGACAGACCAACAGGGAACCGAGCTTGGACCTGTTCGTGCTCAGAAGATCCCTCGGGGACGGGAGGGTCACCATGGCTGCAGGAACAGAGGGCGCCAAGGGGTGGAGATCAGGACTGGGAAGGGATCACCAGCCGGAGGTGCGGCGAAGGGGACACGTGCAGGGGGTGGGCGGGACTTAGGTTTGCCGGAACCCAAGCCCACCCACCCGGGTCCGCCCGACGGAAATGCCGGGTTTTGTCCCGGGCCAGCGATGATTGGTGCGCCCGGCCTGTGGGTGGGGTCGCGCGCACGCGCACACACCGCCCAGCCCACGTGCGCCGTGGCCCCTCCTTTCCCGGGCGGGCCTCCGCCTGGCGGCCGCGCCCAACTCTCCTAACCCAGCGGATGGGACTGGCTCCCCCGGGGCGCGCTCCCGCCCTTCCCGCCCGCCCGCCCGGTGACTCATTGCCGCGTGGGGCCGCGCACGGGCACTCCGCGGGCGGGGCGGGGACACTGGGAGACCGAAGCCCGGGCCCTGCACCCCGGCACTTGCTCCCAGCACCTCCCGGCGCAGCTCACAGGGGAGATGTTTCCGAGGCCCCGGCCTTCCGAGCCCCCCCAGCCCCCCGCCCAGAGCTGACCCCGTTGAGAATCGGGGGACCGAGCGCCTCCTCCTAGGAAGGGCCGAGTACCTGGAACAGGAGAAGCGGCTTGGGAATGGGGCGGGGGAGGGGGCATATACCCAAATAGGGGGTAACTTCGGATAAAGAAGCTTCTGGATACGCTCTTGGGAGGACAGGAAAGGAGTACCTGAACCGTCAGTCTGGGTTTCCGAATTTGGGAGGCCAGGACCTTGGGTATGGGGGCTCTGCCCCTGGCGGTAGAAGGCTGGGACCAGCTTGGGGTGGGGGGGCGGTGGGATGGGGTAGGGGAGAGACATGAAGTGGGCCCAGGGTGGCAACATGTGCTTTAATGAGGGGGGGCAGGGCAGGCACCCCGTTCTGCTGGACAGACCCGGAGGGGGTCACCCCATGTCTTTCTTCCATCATTTCATGAGCCCGAGTTTTTTGGCGAAGTCGGAGACAGTCTCAGGGGCCTGGTTAGCAGTCTTGTCGATGGTTTCCTGGGTCCTCTTGACTACCTGGTCGATGGCTGGGGAGGGGAAGGGAAGGTGAGGGCAGATGAGGTGGGGGGAGAGGCTAGGGAACCAGCACAGTCAGTGTTTGCACCAGTGGCCTGGTCAGGGTCTCCCTCCCCAGGAAGTCTCTTCAGGCAGGGAGGGGGGACTGCAGAGAAGAGGGTGTGCAGGGAGACGGAGAGGGAAGGGGGTATGTGTGTGGTGACACCAGCAGACATGACAGAGTGTGCTGGGGCTGCCTGCCCACCCTCCCCTCCAGCACCCCCCAGACCCTCCGAACCTTTCTGCCCAGCCTCTGTGGCCTGATCCACCGCATCCTGAACAGCCGCTCCAGCCGCTGTCACTGGAACAGACAGTTGTGGCCTTTAGCCCCTCTTAGGGAACCACCCACCAGAGGGGCCCCGCCGTGGCCGTCCCGCATCTGTTCTCTGGAGTAGTCCATCCTACAGGCCCATGGGGCAGGTGCCCTAGAGGTGAGGCCCCTTGGCCAAGGCCACCCAGCCCTTTCTGTACCTCTGGTCAGCCTCGTTTATTTATAACTCTGGGCTTCTCCCCTCTGGCTCTCTGCCCTTCCCCTCTCCAGGGATGCTGAGAAAATATCCGCCAGAGGAAGGAAGACAGGGCAGGGGCAGGGCCAGACCAGAGCTGGCTTGTGGGGGCTGCGGCTGCAGCTGGACCTGGCTCAGGAAGACCCCTGCCCTCTTGAAGAACCTGCCCTGCTCACAAGCCTGGCCCAGACGCCTGAATTCCCACCGTTAGTGCCCTTGGCCCTGGGGGCCTCCTTCCTTCTATGGCAAGCCCCAGAGGGTACACATGCAATGATGCCCACACCCCAGTGGGCAGGCCTCTTAGGCATCAGGAGACAAAGTGTGGAAAGGGGGTGAGACTTCCCAAGGTCAGGGGCAGGTCCCAGGTGCTCAGTGGGTCTCGCCTGCTGGGTGGGCAGACTTGACTCATGAACAGGAAAAGGTCTACCTTAGCAAGACCCTGCCTTTGGGGAGTGGGGGTTGGGGTGGGGGCACAAGTGGGTCCTGGATCTGCTCACAGAGACCCCACAGAGGAAGCCACAGGGAAGGAGCCTTTGCAACCAGCTTGAGAGACAAGAGGCCCGGAAGGAAAGAGTCTGAAGACAAGGACCTTTTAGTCTCAGGGAGCCCACTGTGGTCTTTCCCTGAGGGCACTGGTGAAGGAGGGGGTCCACTGGGGTGTTGTCCCCTGACTGGAACATAGGCAGGAGACCTGGGGTGCTGGAGCCCCAGGGCAGCCTGGGTTGGAAGCTGGAGGGAGCAGGAGGTGGAAAGCTAAGGCCAGGGATCTGAAGTGTCTCTGCTCCAGCCCCTGGATGAGGACTTAAAAGGAAAAGGATTATTTGGGTTGAGGCATGGTCTAGAAACAAAGCCCAGTGGGGACTGGAACTGCCTCCCCCACCCCTGCCCCATCCAGTGCAGGGAGACCCAGGTGGACAGTCGCTAGTGGGGGAGCAAACTTTCACCCGCGTACAAAGACAGGGGTGTGGTGGCACCCCGCCGGCGACGCCTCCCCGGATTGGCTCTGACTCCCGCTAGAGCACGGCCCCGGGCTCCTTGAACTTCGCTGTGCCCCCACCTCCGTCGGAGCACCATCCCCCTCGCAGGACGGGGTGCGCGTCTCCCGGCAGAGCCCGTCCAAGCCTGAGCCGCCAGCGGACTCGCGAACTGCGCATATACGCGGCCTCGGCCCGCGCACGTTCAGTCGGGTGCCCCTGTGCGCCCCGAGGGGCGCGCTGTGCTCACCCGCCTCCTGGGCCGTCCCCTCCACCTGCTGCTTCAGGTTCTGCAAGCCCTTGTTGGCCATGGCGAGGTCGTCAAAGGCAGTCGCAGAGACGTTGGATGATGTTCGCAGCGGTGGCGACGACAGTGCCAGCTCGGGGTTTTTAAGGCGCCCCAGGGTCGGCCCTCCCCGCGGGGGACGGGAGGGAGGGGGCGCGGGGCGGTTCCCGGCTGGGGGAGTGACCGGGCCCTGCTCCAGGCTGCGCTGGCTCCCAGAGCACATCCTAGACGTGGGCGGGTCGCGGGGGATAGGGGGCGCCCCGAGGGAGGGTCCGGAAAGGGGCGAGGGTAGGGCTGCAGTGGGGCGGGATCTGCGCTTTGGAGAAGAGTTGGGATCAGGGGCCAAGAGAGGGGCTTGGGCAGGAAAGGGACACACACCCCGCCCAAGGCTTCTGCTTTGCACCTGTCGGCCAGACCCCACCCTTCCGAATCCTGAGAACTCCGCGGGGTCGGCGCCAGGTCAGGAGCTCAAGGCTAGAGTTGCAATTAATAATAGCAGCTGCCTTTTATTTAGCATTTACCATGCACCTGGCGCTGCCTTACCACGCGTTACAGCTTCTTGTTTAATCTTCACAACCACCTCAGGAAATAGCATCAGTTTATAGGGGAGGAAACTGAGGCACAGAAAAGGCGACTTAGTTCTCAGCCAAGCTCACATGGCCAGGACTTGTATCTGCATCTCTGGGTTGTAAACCCTGAAGTCCTGGCAACCAGCGAGGTGGAATTGTCCCCACACACCCGGCCAGGGCAGTGAAGACTGGACTTCTGCCCCATTGTCGCTGGGACAGGGGGGGCCTAAGGTGGGGGGTTGGTTAAATCAAGGCCAAGGTGCAGGTGTGCGCCCGCGGGGGAGACGCAGCCCCAGGGGAAGGGTAGCATGGAGGGGGGTCCACGTGTGCCCCACGAGGTTAGGCCTCGTTGTTGATCTTCACAGGCGGGTGAGGATGAGTTAGACAGGAAGCGTAAGGTCTCCACTTTGGCCACACAGCGAAATAGTGAGCATCCCAGGCGCAGCCACCGCCCAGGTCACCTTTCTTGGTGGTGACCCGGGGGCGCTGGGCCCGAGGTTGGGGAGTGGAGGGGCAGAATCCTCTCGGCACTGAGGGGCGCGGGTCAGTCCCCCACCCCGTGCTCTCCCACTCGGCGGTCCAGCTTCGGAGCCTGGAGGCCATCGCGGCTCGTCCCCTCTGCTCTCTGGGTCCAGCGAGGCTACCCTCTCTCCCGCCTCCTCTCTGGGGTGCTTTTATGCCTCAGCTGGAGTCTCCCCTATTCTGGAGCTCTGGGTAGCCTCCCTGCCGCCGCCATCAGCTCCACTTCCGCTTGCCCATGCCCAGCCCTTCCTGGCAGAAGGAGGGGCCTGGGGCAGAAGCCGTGGAGGGTCAGTGCCTGGGCTGGGGCGGCTGGGAGGGCACAGGTGTGCTGGGTAGGGATAAATGGAGTCAGGGTCAACCCTGAGCAAGAAAAGGGGCAGGCTGTGAGCTCAGGCGCGGGGAGGGGACACCCACACAGACAGAGCAGCCATCAGTGCCCACCTGGCCTCACCCCTCGGGCCCAGCTAGCCCTGCCCGGGAACCAAGGCCCTGCAGG
The DNA here is from genome assembly GCF_015220235.1 of Choloepus didactylus. NCBI lineage: Eukaryota > Metazoa > Chordata > Mammalia > Pilosa > Megalonychidae > Choloepus > Choloepus didactylus. The sequence goes on along the minus strand of NC_051321.1, from coordinate 83,103,250 downwards.
AGCCACCTGACTGTTGCCACAGGGACTCTGGTGAGCCCCAGGCCTGCCGGCCCTCCTGATGTCCTACCAGTGGCAAGTCCCTTTAGCCAGAAGACCTTTGACCCTGGCTAGTTCACGGCACTGCTGCTGGTGCTCTTTGGCTCCAGGTCCCTGGGCAGGGAGCAGGACAGGGAGGTAGCATCTCTGCCCCCAGGGCCACCCGGGCCTGGATGGTAGACCCCGCTCAGAGGGGCTCTAGAGTAGCAGGTGCTGGACTCGGACCTCTTGGGGTGCAATATCCTGCAGGACAAGTCCCATCACCTCTCTGAGCCTCAACGTCCCCATCCTTGATGTGGGGATAATAACAGAATCTCCCAGTGCCGAGTGCTCAGCTGAGGGCCCTGCCCTGTGAGGGTGGGGGTGCTGGGGGGCCAGAGTGGGGGTCTCTGAAAAGGAGAGGCTGTGGTACTTCTCCAGGGAGTCAGGGGCAGCCTCACACAGCCCCGGAGAGGGGGGTGAAGGCAAAGAGCACTGCAGTGCCCATGGGGTTGGGGTGGACAGGCCCTGAGTGTGGGAGTCGGGGCCAGGCAGCAGCTGCCCTCCCAGGCTCTGTGGAGCCGCCCTGCTCCTCTCTCTCTCTCTGTCTCTCTGTCTGTCTCTCTGTCTCTCTCTCTCTGTCTCTCAGGCGTGCCTACTTCTGGGGCATGCACAGGCCTGCTGACCTGCACTTGGTGGAGCCATGCACAGGAACACCCAGCCTGCCCTGGGCCTCACCCAAACCCCCTCGCTGCTGCCCATGGTGGGCTTGGGGGGGCGGGAGCCGGGAGCCAGCAGCCCCCTGCTCCTTTCTGCCTCCGGGGCAGTGGGAGGCCTGTGGCCAGCAGCAACCCCAGCCCCCCTGACCCGGGAAGTCTCTGGGGTCAGGTGTGATCTCAGACACCCAAGTCACTTAGATGCTCTGAGCCCAAACTGGGTATCAGGGGGAAAGTTGGGGTCCCCAGTGAGCCCTGTTTCCTGCTCAGCCATCTCTGAATAAGACCCTGGGACATTATGCACACAGCTCCTTTGTGCAGGACACTCTCACCAGCCCGGGCCACCTTGGGGTGGGGCATTCTGCCATCGGTGGGCATGCTGCCAGCCCTGGAGCCAGGAGCCCGGGCCTGGTGCCCACTCCTCATTTCTGTGCTGTCCCTCTGTCCCCAGTTACCTTCTTGGAGACACTAGGACAGTGCCGTTTCCTACCTCTTAGGCTTGTTAAAAGGATTAAATGAGGTAACAGGCTGAGAACAGGGCTGGGCCCCTGGCTGGAACACAGTCCCTGCTACTTTTCCCCATTTCTCTCTGAAGATGGAGCCTTACTCTCCCCTGCAGGCACCTGCATCTCAGTGGTTGTTTTTCAGTGACACCCAGCGGGCTTGCTGATGAAGGAGGGGAAAAACCCGGCTCCAACTCTGGGTGGGCGCTCAAGGGCAGAGGTGCTGGGTGCCTGCCCCTGCCAACGAGGCTGCTTCTAGTCTTCTCTGTGGGTTTAGTCTTCACCATCTTTGCAACTTACTCAGTGTCCCTGGGTACTGCCGGGCTCTGGAGCCAAGGATGCAGAGGGGGAAAGGCCCAGGAGTCCTGTCTTCACCTCCTGCAGTTGGGGGGCTCCTTCGCCACGGGGGCCCCTTCCCGGAGGCTGAGCTAAAGCTCCCAGCATGGGGGGTTTGGGTCTCACTTCTGCACGTCGTCTGTGGGGAGCGGAAGGCAGGCCCAGGGCCTCCTCCATGTAAAAGGGCAGTGTTGGGTGGGTTTGGGCTTTGCCAGCTCTCAGCAGGTTCCAGAAACACCCTGTGTCCCTGTAGGCTACTTGGCCCCAAAACTGCTTCCCTGACCCAGTCAACAGGCTGGACCTGTTCCTGAGGAGGACGCAGGGGGCTTCTTTGTGAATGAGTCAGTGAGAGAGCGGGAGCACAGGCTGGAGAGGCCGGGGGTGTGGACTAGAGTTTTATTTGGAATCTTGAAAGCAAACAAACAAAAAATTCACAGCAGCATCTGTGGGGTCAGAAGGAGCAGGAGTGGGAGGGAGGAGGGGAGAGGTGAAGGCGGCGGCCACCGGGCAGAGGCGGGGAGCCCATGCAGCCCCCCGGGGTCACGCCCCTGAGTGGGTGCTCCTTGCGCCAGGAGGGGATGGGGTCCAAGGCAGAGAGGTGGTCCTCGGGCCTCCGCAGCGGACTTCCAGCTGTCTAGTGTCCCCCACTCTGGGCCTGGGAGAGGGTGTGAGCCTCAGACACAGCCCTAGGACCATCCTAGACCCCCCGCCCCAAGTGGGGCAGGGCAGGGAGTCATCTAGGCCCCCCTGCCCCGAGGGTCATCTATGAGGTGACCTCACCCTTGGGCTCAGGGTTGGCCCTGCCCACAGTCTCTGTTGGGGAGCTGCAGGTCAGGGGGTCCCCTGAGGGCTCTGGGAGGGAAGCTGCAAATCTGTGGGGGAGAGGGGTCCCTGCCTGTAAACCTCTGGAGGGAGGCTTGCTGAGGGACACCCACTCTGTGGGAGGGGGGTGTATCCCCAGGGGTGCAGCTCCTACCTCTACAGCCCCTTCCTCTTCCTCTTTGGCTGCCTCATCCTCCTTTTGGGGGGCTGGTTGCACCAGGTCCTCCTGTTGGGAGAGCAAAGGGAGGTGGGACCACATGGAGACCAGAGACCGCCCAGCTGTCTGCTCCCCAAAGAGGAGCAGAGACCCCTTATCCCTCCTTCTGTGCATGGTGGGGAGAGGGGGGGGAGGGAGGTACGAGGAGCAGACAAACCAGGAGGGTGGACAGAGCTTCATTTAAGGGTCTACAGCTGGGGTAGGTCTCTGGTGATGCCTTCTGTCTGATGATGCCTTCTGGGGGTACCCACTAACCTGGAGCCCAGCTTTACCCCCAAGCTGATCCCCAAGTTCCTGGGCAGGCCCTGGTCCAGCATACTTGATAAGGAAGCCCCATCCTGGGCAGGTGGTGGTAGGCAGAGGCCCCTGAAGCCTGACCCCACCCCCAGGGTCCCTAAACCATATGATCACATGCCTTTGCCCCACCGAGCCCCTAAACAGCCCTAGGAGGAGGGGTGTGTCATTACTGTTCACATTTGGGGACCCTGATACCAGGGAGGTTAGGTGTCCAACTCAAGGTCTCTGAGCTCAAAAGCAGAGAGGCAAATGGGGATCAGGTCTGGCTTGCTCCAGGCCCTCCCCAGATGCATGAACTTCTCTGCGTCCTGAGTTCAGACTGGTCAGGGCCAGCCTCAGGTTACCCAATGCTCTCCCTTGCCCCATCTCTCTCTACAACCTACACTCCAGTCCAAATGGATGCTCGCCTAAATTGGGGGCCTGCCTGGGGTGTGGGCGTGAGGCAACTGGGGTGGGCAGGGCCAGGTTGGGTGATCTGCCTGCAGCCCAGTCTTAGCACCTAAGTCTGGAGGGTCCTTTCACCTCTGGGCAACCATCACACTGCCCCATGGCGGTGTGGGACATAAAAGCCAGAGTTGGGGCTGACTCTCTGGAGAAGGGCAGGTGTGGGAGCAGATGGGGCTAGTGGCACTGAGGGGTCAATAGGCAGGTGTTGTTGCATCCTTCTACGGTTCACTGGGGGGATAAGTAGGGACTGGTTTCTGGGCGTCACCAGGAAATGAGTCTCCTTTGGGGTGCCACTCCTACCCCAGGGCCTGGGGTGGCTCTGAGAGCTCCCCAGGCCTCTCCCAGGGTCAGAGAAGAAATTCCAGGCACCCTTTCAGGGCCCCAGGGGCAGCCTGACCCCCAAACCAGGGCCTCCTTTGAAGGGGTGGGGCGAGGTGGGTGAGCAGGGGGTCTGGTGTGAGCTCCGGCTTTCCCAGCCCAGCTGTCTTCTGGGGCACATAGGAGTCCTGCTCAGGGGGGCACTGACGATGGTGGGGTGATGTGCTATAATCACCATTGTTTCTTGGGTGCCCCCCAAGAGCCAGGCATAACCTCTTTCTGGGTTATTTCCCTGCATCATCACAGCCCAGTGATGCAGACACTGTCACACCCATTTTGCCAATGAGAGGGTGAACACCCGGAGAGGTTAAGTAACTTTGCAAGATCCTACAGCTAGGAAGGGGCAGATCTGGGAGAGGGGAGCAGCTGCCTGCCCCAAGGACATGGACAGCCTATGCCGCCGACCCTTAGGGTCCCCTAGAAGCTCATGCCTAGGCCTGGCCCCAAGCCAGGAGCAGGAAGGCCCCCACTCTCCTGCCCCCCTCCCCCCTAGAGCAGAAGTTCCCGGGGCAGGGCTGCACTGGGTGCCTCCGACTCCACGGGCCCTGGGGGCCCTTCCGGGTGGGCAGCTCTGGCAGGGCTGGAGGTCATGAGTCCCTGGAATCAGACAGCCCCAGCCCCCCACCCCTCGTTGGAAATCCGCTCCCTGCACTAGCTGGCACACTCACACAGTCTTAGGAGCCAGATGCCCGATGGGAATTCCAAACTCATGTGGACTAGCTGTGTGGCCTTGAGCCCCTTTCTTAATCTCTCTGGGGGTGGAGAGTGAGGGAGGTGTGAGATGGGATTTTGACACGATTTAATGAGTTACTATGTGCGAGATGCTTAAGGTGAGCGCTGGTGCAGCGGGGACAGCCAGCTGGCATCTGCCTCCTGGGAGCGCCCCGCTGCTCCTGTGCTCTCTGCTGCCGGAACACACGCACACGCACCCACCCACACACACACACACACACACACACACACACACACACACACACTCCCTCACACTCGCACACTCCCCATACACCCCCCACCAGCGGGAGAGGGGAGGGCGGGGCTCAGAGCGCGCGCTGCTTTCCACCAGCAGGGGGCGCTGCTCCCCCGCGCCCCCGCGGCCACCCGCCCCGGTTCTCTCTTGTGAAATATGGTGTCCGCAGTGCCGAGCGGCAGGGGGAGGCGGCGGTTTTGAGGCTCACTTTCCTCCTCTATAAAATGGGTCCCAAGCTCCCGCCCTCAGGGGAGGCCTGGGGCGTGGGCGGGTGCGAGCCCCGAGGCCGTCGCGCTTCCCCGGGCGCTTCCCGGGGGCGGCTCTCACCTTGCGCACCACCCCCGCCGTGAGCGCGAGGTTCTCCGCCTCCTCCACGGTCTTGGCGGCCACGGTGTTGACGCTGGTGACCACGGCTTCGCTCACGGCGTTGGCCTGCTCCTTGGTCTTCTCAGCGACTGCGGGGAGGGCTCTGCTGGCCTCTGGCCTGACCCCTGCCCACCGGGGCCCACGCCAGGCGGGGGAGCCGTTTCCCAGGGGACTCCACACGCTGCCCCCCAACATCCGCCCCCACCCCCGCTTTCTGACTCGATGGACTCAGGGGAGCGCTGATGCTGATGGGGGAGGCGTGGTCCCCCTGAGGGTCCAGACTCAGGGTCTGGGTTCAGGAAGAACTCGGGGCCCCAGTTGGGGGGTAAGGGAGGCCCCTGGGGTGGGCCGTCAGTACTAGGGGACAGGAGTCCCAGGGGTCCCAGTCCCCAGGGCCTCTCCTAGGGACCCCTCACCTGAGGTCACACTCTGCACAACGCCCTCCTTGGTCTTGGCTCCTGGGGAGAGAAAGGAGGCATCAGCCCACGCCCAGCCCCCTGGTGTGGGGGAGCAGGGTAGGGGTCACCGCACACATCTCACAGAACAGCCAGACAAGCTGTGGGGTCTGGGGGGAGTGAGGGCTGGTGCCTGGGGGCCAGCAGCCCCTTCAAAAGGCCACTTCCTGCTGTGTCTGGAGGAAGGGGACAAGACAGGATGGGAAGGGGACAAGACAGGACTGGCAGATGAAAGAGACGGGGCCTGACGTGGTGGCTGAGCTGGCTGCACCTGGGGTCCCAGCCCCTGCCCAGGTGTGGCAGCCGCAGGACAGAGCAGACAAAGCTGAGTCATCCCAGCCTCCTCTTCCAAGGGGAGCCACGTGGGGGGAGGGGAGAGATGGGACGCTGTGCCTGGGTCTTGCACCCTTCCCTGGGTAGGGTGGGGACCGGGGCAGCAGCTCCATGTGGGGTGGGCAGGAGAGCCCCCCAGCACCTGCCTGCTCGTGGGCATGTCCAGGGTCCGGGTGTGTGTGGGGAGCTGTGTCTACAGCGGTCAAGGGGGTTTGAGTGGGGCTCCAGCCTCAGTGGGCCTCCCTGTCTGAGTCCTGGGGTCTGTGGGTGATGCTGGGGCTGGGGGTAGGGGCGTGGGGTGGGGGAGTTTGGGGGTGTGCATTTGTGTGTGCATTTGTGCATGCATTCGTGCGTGCACAAACAAGCTGTCAGTTGTGTCTGAGATCTGAGGGTCCTCCTTGTCCTGTCCCCAGGACCCCTGGGGGACCCTGAGGACACCACAGGAAACAGAAGCCGGTGTGCAAAGGGGAGTGGGGGGGCGATCTGGGCTCTGGAGATCAAGACTCAAAAGCCGGGTCCTCACCACCCCCCACCTCCATGTCTCCCTGGGGCTGGGGGGAAGGTCACCCCAAGGTGACTCAGTCCCCCGCCAGTGGCCGTGGCGCTCCGCCCGCCCGCCCCCCTGCGGCCCCCACTCACCCACATACATGACACCCTCCTTGGTCTTCTCGGCGGCTTCCGTCACCCCCTGCTTGGTCTTCTCGACGGCGCCCACCACGCCCTCCTTGGCGATGGAGAAGCCCTTCTTAAAGACGTCCATGGTGGCGGGCAGGGGCGGCGCTCGGCCTGCGGGCGGCAGGGACAGGGACCCGACTCTCGTGCGTGCTGTGCTGCCCGGGAGCTGCGGCAGCCGCTGTCTCGCCGCCTCTTATGGACGCGGATGAAATATTGATGCGGCGGCGGCCGCCTGGCGCCCGGCCAGCGGGGGCGGGAGGGAGCGCGGCTCCCGGGGCGCTGCCTCTGCACCCCCTCCTGCCCCCTCCCCTCCCCGGCGGGGATGCAGGGGGCCTGGCACCCCCTTATCCATCACCACCCAACATTCCGCCGCCCTGCCCACCGCGGGTGTTTGCAGTCCGTCTGGGGGAACAGGGAGGATGCCAGCGCCCCCTGTACCCCCAGTGCAGGGCAGGGGTCACAGCCACACAGGCCTCTCGGGCAAGGATGGCAACCTCCCCGACCCGCCTGGGCTGCCCGGGGTTGGGGGAGCGTACAGGCGCCCTGGGCACTTCTAGCCCAGGGCCTGCAAGGTCAAGTTGGGGCGGGGGGGACAACAAAAGGCGTCCCCTCCGCCCGGCCTCTGGGGCTTTGGGGCAGCTCCTTCCCCTCCCTCAGCTTCCACCCACGTGCTGGCTCCCACGGCCCAGCGTTGGAAGTTGGGAAGTCGCTGCGGCTGCGGTGCCCCCACCTCAGGGCCTGAGGCCCGGGTGGGCAGCGGGTCTCCTGAGACTGGCCTGAGCGCTTCCTGCAGCACCCGCCCCCCCCACGAGGCCTGTGGCGTCCTCCTGCCTCCCAGGAGCAGGCTCCCATGGGGACACGTTTAGTGGGGCCAGCTCCCTGTGCCTCGCCACACCCCAGAGGCCACTGGACCCAGTCCTTTGGGGGCCCAGGGACCTGCCACGTCATTGGCCACCTTGGGCAGGGCCAGGCGGGGGGTGGGGAGGTGTGTGTGTGTGGGGGCCGGACGAGACCCACCGGGGGGGCCGGCCCAGGCCACTTCCTCTCTTTGTTGTCCCTGTGTTGTCTTTTCCTTCTGAGACTTAGCTTGGAGACCGCGTCACTGGCAGTTCCTGGAGGCACTTGTCCGAGCCTGAGCCCCAGTGTGCCCGGGTGGCCGAGATGATCCTGACGCTGCTGCTTGGCCTCGGGGGGCCCCTGGGGTGGGGGCTGCTGGGGGTCTGGGCCCAGAGCCCGGGAGCCAGGCTCCCTGACCCACACATCCCCGGGGGGCCTGAGGAATGGAGGGCAGAAACCGAGGACCCCGGCAGGAACCCTGCCGGACGGTAAGGAGGGCCTGGGCCTGGGGGGCAGGCCACTGCAAGGGTGTCTCTGGACCTGAGTCAGGTATGCATCTGAGCAATGGGCTAACATCCTCCATCCACTGGGGCAGCCGTGAGGCGGAACGAGCCACTCGGTGCCGGCTCCCCCGGGAAGGACAGGGAGTTTCCTGGTTGACCCATGGTAGGGGACGAGACTTGGGGCCTGGACAGGGTGGGGGCAGCTCCTTGCCATCAAGTCCCAGCACGGGGTGCCAAGGGGCTGGGGTTCCTGACATCTCCAGCTGGTCGGGCAGTGGCTCCGGTTCTTCGAATGAAATCAATTCTGAAAGCTGAGCCCCAGTGCTGATGTGTGGGTTGGTCCAGACTCCCCTGGGGATGGGGATCTTGACTCGAGCACCCAGGGGGACTGGCGGGGATGGGGGGGAGGGCATCAGCATGGCCTTGAGAGCTGAGCAGTGAGCACAGAAGGGGACCTGCTCTCTAGATGCAAAAAGGAGGCAGAGGCTCCCAGGGAACTCCGTGGGCCTCCGTGCCTCTCTGGAAATGGATGGGATGGCCTTGATCCTGGACCCAGGACACAACCGACCAACCCTCTAGTTGTCCAAGGTCAGGGACCCTCCTGTTGACAAGTGCTGGGCCTGTGGGTCCCTCCCCGGGACCCAAGGGAGAGCCCTGAGCCCTCATCTGCAACCACCCCACAGTGGCAGGTGCCATTTCCTGGTCAATCTCTGGGCCAGGTGTCTTGCCAAGTATTATCTCAGCAGCCCATTTCCAGAGCAGGAGCCCGAGGCTCAGAGAGCTCAAGCAGCTTGCCCAAAGTCACACAGCTCAGGAGGGCTGGAACCAGGAGCTAAGTCTCTGACTCAAGTTCGTGCTGCCCCCTGGGGCACTCGGAGGCAGCTCTGCCCCCAGACGTTCCTGCTCCCTCCCCCCATTCCCATGCTCCGGACTTGTTTGAGGGCATCTGTATGGATTTGGAGGGTGTGGGATGGAGGGCAATTTACATTCTCCCAGAGTCTCCCCTATTGATGTCTGAAATTCATCACTACTCTGGCTTACAGGGAGAACCTGTGTGTGTGTGTGTGTGTGTGTGTGTGTGTGTGTGTGCGCGTGCGCGCGCGTGTGTGTGAGAGATTTAGTTTCTGTTCTCTTGAGGTGGATTTGCTTGTTGGACACTTTCCCAAAAGCAGATTTAGCCAAGGAGAAGGAGGAGGGCGAGGCTAGCAAGTACACACGGACCCTTAGAGAGAGGGGCTGGTGGTGTGGTTTGTGTGGCCTGGGGGTGGACACAGAGACCCCATCCCACCCCAATCCCGGTTCTGCTCAGGGCTGGGTGCAGCATGACTGGGAGGGGGGAGTCCAGCCACCCAACTCTGATTTCAGGATCAAAGACCAAGCCGATGGGAGGAAGGGGGACCAGAGGGTCCCAGAAGGATGCAGGGGAGGGACTGTGGGGGGGGGGCAACATTCCCTTAGCCCCAGGGAGAGGGCATCTCTGCACAGCCAGGCCTCCCTTGAAGGGTCACACAGCCATTCACCAGGGGTCCCAGTGTGTCTGCAAGTGTGCACAAGTGCACCCCGCTCCAGGCACGCCCAGACTCCCCAAGACCCTGGTCCCAGGGGGTCTCCTTCCCATACCCCAGACCCTGTGGGTCCCCACAGGCCAAGCCCGAGCTGCTACGGGGCTCTGAGGGGGCTGCTGAGAAAGGAAGGAAACGCTGTGGCTTCCTCCTGCCGATTGCTTCCTGAGCTCCCGTAAAGGGCGAAGCAGAAACGCTGCTCCCACCTCCCTCTGGCAGGCACTGGGGGTCGTGCCTGCTGGGTGGGGCAGCCTCTACTGTCCCACCAGGCCCCCAGCGCGGCCCGTGCCTCTCGCACCCGATTCCTGAGCCCTGGGAAGGGAAGACGGAACAGAACCAGTGCGGTGCATGATGCCCTGAGCCCCGGGGTGGGGCAGGCAATGTTCAGCCGTTTCCCGGGTCCCAGGACCCCGTGGGGGGCCTGGGGCAGGGCACAGTTGCCCAGGGGTGAGGCAGCAACATGGGCATTTGGACCCTATGGGGAGGGGGCTCTTTCTATTTAGAATTTGGGCTCCTCGCTGGCCCAGGGGTCCTGTGTCCGCGGTGGAGAACTTGTGACCTTGGGCAAGGTCAAGGTGTCTCATTTTTGTGGTTGCGGCAGCCCCACACAGTTGACTCTGCCTTCCCCACCAACGTGTGATCAGGGGCTCAGGGGAGCGACCACCCCCATCCCCAAGTCACAGAGGCCTCCATCCTGCTCCCCCCCAAGGAACATGAGTGGCCCCGGCCTCACCCAGCAGCTCCTGGGGCTCATGCAGTTGGAGCGTGGCACCCAGAGGAGCTGAGCACATGGCCTGAGGCCACCAGGGGTGGGCACGGGGCCTGGGCTGCTGTTGCCAGACCCACCAGGAGGAGCCCACGGGTGGAGCTGGGGATGCTGGCCCTGGGCTGGATGCCATGTGGGCCTCAGGCCGCTCTGCCCTGCTGGCTTCTCCTCTGGGGCACTCCTGTTCCTATTGGATTCTGGGCCCTAGAAAACCAGGATGCTGGGAACATGCCCTGCATCTCCAGGGAGCCTTGAGGCGGGTGTGGGGTGGGCTCACTGGCCGTTAAGAGGCACTTAAGCAGCACATCCATAATGCAGGAGGCTTGGGCAATCTCTGCCTCCCCCACGCCCACCTCTCTGGGCCCCCAGGGAGAGGACAGGGAGTGGGAAACTTCTCCAAGTTTCCAGGACTGGGGGTTGGCAGAAGTGGGAATGGCCTTGCTCAAGGTCACCCTGGGTCCAGGGAAGGCAGAGGGGAGGGGAGCCCGAGCCTCCCAGCTCCCACTTCAGAGGCTCTGAAGGGTCAGCAAGCCCTCCACCTGGGGCTGGGGGCTCAAGTCGGGACGCGGCGGAGCCAAGAGCAGGCCCCGACCCAGCCGGGCCTCCCCTTGTGCTCGCGCCAGGCTGGCTCTGTCCTTCTGAGTGACCCCTGGATTGGAGGCCACTGGGAGATGAGGGCACCCAGCGCTGTCCCCCAAGGGAGGGCACGGAGAGGGAACAGGCCAGAGACAGGCAGGGCCGTGAGAACAATGGGGTGCTGTGGCACACTGGGCTGGGGGCATGGGGCGGGGGCAGAGGGCTGCACAAAGCTGCCAAGAGCTGAAGGAAACCGAAGCAAAGGTCAGGAATGTTCCCAGGGACGCTGGGCCAGCAGGCTGTACTGTGCCAAGGGCGGGGAGCATGGGCACGGAGGATAGCCGCTCCGGGCAAGCGCCGGGCAGGTCAGGGGAGAAAGTCCCTGGGCAGGAAGGGTGGGCGGCACAGCGTCTGGTTCCAGGAGCTCGAGGCGGAAAGTCCCCATCGCTCTGCTGGCAGCCTGGTGTGGCCGGGCCCAGGCCCTCCGGGTCCTCCGCGGCCAGGGCCGAGGGCGCCGTCTTCTAGGCAGAGCAGGCCAGAGGGTGTTCGAGGAATGGAACTTTTAGAGCAGTGTCTCTCCCTTGGCGCTGTTGACATTGTGGACCGGACAATTCTTTATTGTGGGGGGCTGTCCTGTTTGGCAGCACCCCTGGCCTCCACCCACTCTGTGCCAGGAGCACCCTCTGGTTGTATAAATGTCTCCAGACGTTGCCAACTAGCCTCCAGGGGCAGGATCCTTTCTTGTCCCAGCTGAGAACCACTGGTTTAGGGAAATATTTTTCCTGGGGGCTGAGTGCACGTTCCAGGGCCAGGGTGGCATGCGGGGGAGCTGCAGCTTCTGGCACCCGTAGCTGGCTGTGCCTGCAAGCGTCCCCCTCACTGTTCCTGTGCTCTGTGCCCAGCATCGAGCCAGTCCTCCTCCTTCCCTCCCGATTTTGCTATGCGTCCTTTACCACACATTCATCCTTCCAGGGGACACGCAGGTCCTGCCTGGTCTCTGTTCCCTCTGGTTTGTCAAATCCTGGGCCCCACTGTTTTCATTTCTCGAGAAACTCCTCATGCATTATTCTCTTCCAAAATTTTCTTGGCTCTTCACCTGCATTTTATCTTCTGGATGGGAATTATTTATTTTTTGTTTCATTTTTATTACTTACACACACTCACAGCCAGGGGTCAGCAAACTACGGCCCTTCAGCCAAACCTGGCCCACCACCAGTTCTTGTAAATAAAGTTTTACTGGAACACAGCCATACTTCTTCATTTATGTATTGTTAGTGGCTGCTTTTGCACTACCCTGACTGAGTTGAGTAGTCGTGACAAAGTCCTTATGGCCGACAAAGCCTAAAACCTCTGCAGTCAAAAGGGCCCCATGCTTGGTTTAATGCTATGCTGCTGCCATCTTGAAATTCCTAAAAATCTTTGAACAAGGGCCCTGCATTTTCATTTTGCATTGGACCCCTCAAATTATTTATCTGTTCCTGGGTGAAAATATTTATTATCTGGCCGTTTACAGAAAAAGTTTGCTACCAGTTGTGTTGGACTCAACTAGTTCTACAAAGTTTGTTGAAACAGTGACTTTCAAGTCTTTAATTGATTCTTGGAATTTACCTCTGTATCTCTAAATAGCATGGTTATATTGCTACCTCTTGAGAAAGCATCGTATCAGTAGACATAGCATTATGTACTGATGGTGGATAATGGGTTGCTTCCATATCCCATCCTGGAAGATGATGACTTGGCTCTCATTCCTACCCCCATCCCAACCCCAGTGTGTTTGGGTGTACACACATGCCTCCCATCCTATCATCCTCCCAAAATTGTCATTCTGAGTATTTATATTTATATGCCTATGCATGCTACTTAGAGTTGAGCCTCGAAATAGACTATAGACCCTTGTTTGCCCTGCACACTTTTGGTTTTTCCTGAAATAAACATTCGGTTTGTGTGTGTGTGTGTGTGTGTGTGTGTGTGTGTGTGTGTGTGTGTGTGTTTGGGTGTTGGCGGGGGGGTCTTCTTTGATTTTACTTTTGCTTATTTTTCTGTCACGTTTTCACCAACTTGATTCCAAATTTTTAGCCAGTTGTCTAAATCTCCTGCCAGGGCTCTCATCACATCAGGTGTTTGACCACCTTTATCTTCTTGGCGAAGCCTCTCCTGTAGCCTCCGGATGTGCTGCCCTCTGGACTGGCTGCCCACTCCAAACCCAGTGTACACCGGTGCCCCTGGATCTCCCAGCACCATCCTCCTGGGGATTCCCTTCACTTTTGTCTCCTGGTCCTATGGCTTATTCTCTTGCTCTGGTGGAGCACTTCTCGGGCACAGTGGTACCCAACCCTGGGCTGTACCTTTGAATGACCCAGGGAGCTTTAAAAATGCTGATGCCCAGGCCCCAACCCCAAAGAATTTCACTTAACTGGTCTGTGCTGGGACCCAGAGAATCTTTTTTTATTTAAAGTGCCAGATGATGGTTTTAATGTGCAGGCAGGCTTGAGAGCCACTGCTCTAGTAGCTCCCAGATGAGGGGTACATGGGAGGTAAATGTTTTGAAACCTTGAAAATGCTTTTATTTTGCTCTCACATTGGTTGATATTTGAACTTGGTGTTGCAGTTTGCTAAAGCTGCCAAAATGCAATACACCAGAAATATACTAGCTTTTAACAATGGGGATTTGGTAGGTTGCAAATTTACAGTTCTAAGGCCATGAAAATGTCCAAATTAAGGCATCAAGAGGTAGATACCTTCTCTGAGGAAAGGCTGATGGCATCCGGGGATCCTCTGTCACATGGGAAGGCATGTGGCAATGTCAGCTTGTCCTTCTTCTCGTGGGTTCTGGTTTCAAAATGGCTTTCCCCAAAATGTCTCTGGACTTTTGTCTCAGCTCCTCTCAGCTCCTGTAGGTCCTCCCTGCTTCTCCTAGTGGCAAACTCTGGATTAACTATCTCAGCTTCTTTGAGCTCTCTCCAAAATGTCTCTGCCTTTTATTCTCTCATAAAGGACTACAGCAGGGGATTAAGACCCACCTTGAATGGATGGGGTCACACCTCCCTGGAAACAACCTAATCAAAAGATCCCACCCACAATAGGCCCCCACAAGAATGGCTTAAAAGAGCATGGCTTTTCTGGGGTATATAATAGAGCCAAACCAGCACACTTGGGAAAGGATTCTGGGTTGGAAACAATTTTCCTTCAATATTTTGAAGGCAATTCTGCACTGTGTTCTAGTTTTCAGTATTGCTGATGAGAGGTTCAATGCCATTCTAATTACCAATTTGTGTGTGCAGTGGAGGTGGGGGGGGAGGCTTGTTTTGTCTGTCTGGAAGCTTTGTTCCCAGAGTTCTGGAATTTCATAACAATGTGCCTTGATATGGGTTTATTTTCATCATATTGTGGTTTATTGGTAGTCCCTTTGAGTCCTTTACTTCTGGGATTTTTAATTTTTTATTTTTTCATCAACGATTTCCTCCTTCTGTTCTCTCTTTTCTGGAACTTCTATTGGACATTAGATTAGATCTCCAGTACTGGCACTCTTTTTTTTTTTTTTTTAGTCTTCTCATTCCTAGTTCCCATCTCCGCGTTTGCTCCTCTTTTAGAGAATTTTCTTTAATTTTACCTTCTACTATCTCTATTAATTTTTTTAAATTTCTACAATTATGTTTTTAATTTCCAAGGGTTCTTTTTTGTTCTCTGAATGTTTTTCCCTTTATTTTTTTTTAAAATAGCTTCCTTGTTCTTGTTTCTTGAATGCAGTAATTTCTCTTATAAATCTGGTAATAGTAATGCAAAATTTTTGGAAGTTCTTTTCTCCTTGCACAGCATTGGTTTTCTCCAAGTTGATATTTTCCTGATTGCTAGTTTTTTTATTTGTTTGTTTTTTTTCCAAACCAAAAGAGTTATTTCATTTATTATATGTGTTTATATAATTACATATTCCACCACACTACTTATGACAGAGGTAAATTTACATTGACTTGTATGATTATTTGATTAATGTCTGCCTCTCCCACTAGGTAGTAAGCTCTATGAAGACAGGAAATGTGTTTATCTTCTTTATCTCTATACCCGCAGTTCCTGATCTAATTCTTGGGAAATGGTAGATGCACAAAAATTGTCATCTGAATGAATGCAAGGTCATTTTCTCACTTCCTTTTAAAAAATCAGTTGTATTCTCATTATTATAAATGAAATACCTTGTGTAAAAATTAGAAAATACAGGAAAATAGGTATAAAAATAATTCACTATCCCTCTAACCAAAGACAACCCCTGATGAGGGGTACAACTTTGATGAAATATGTACGGGTGTATTGCTGGCTGGGTTTGACCTCCCTCTTTTGTAATAGAGATTTTCCTCCCAGGTAATCCTTAGTTGTCCACTCAAGAGTAGAGGGACTGAAAAGCTTATCAGGAGCTGTGAGTGTGTGGAGGGAGCTTTCCCATCCGTGTTGCCCCAGGATGCTCCACCTGTGCTATTTCATTGGGGAACTCCTGGTGTCAGCATCTCTAGGTCTTTCCTCTGGGGCTGGATCATTCTCCTGAGACATCTTTCCACCCTGCAGCCCTGAGGGTGAAGGATGGCTGTGGGCTCCTGGGAGCCACATGGGAACGCAGGCTGGGGGGTCCTCCTCCATCCCTTATCCCTGCTCTCTCTGGCACTGCCACACTGTGACTGCACCTGATAGCCCCAACACAGAGACCCACTCTGTAACCAAAGCCCATGGCTTTAGCCTTCTGCTATCTCCATATTCTCCGCCGTCACCTCTGCCCTAGACCCCTGCAACAGCTGTCCCCTCCCACCCCTTCTGCACCCAGGAGCCAGGATAACGCATGTTACTTCTCTGCTTTTTAAAACTTTCTGTGATGGTCCATGCCCTCAGGGCACCGTCCAAGCTCCTCAGCCGGCACTCAGCCCTCCACTGTCTGGGTTCTTTCCTGCACAGCTTCTCCTCTGCTGCCCCTTTCCCACCCCACCCTCTGCCCCTCAGCTCCCCCCCACCACCACCTCTGAGCCACAGCTCCTGTTGCTTCCTCTGGCTTTCTCCATTTTAGAATCAGCTCCTCCTACAAGCCCAGGTCCCTGAGCTTCTCTTGGTTGGTCCTAGCACTCATCACACCATTCTGAGAGGGTCTCCTCTCCCTGGGGAACCCTGAAAGAAGGCCCGTGTTTCCGTATCTGCATTCTGAGTCCTGAGCTTGCACTTGGCACTCAAGTGGTGCTGAGCTGAATTGAGCCAGGGAGGTCTTTACCACTTGGGACCCTGGGGAGCTTTGCTCTGGGAGCTGCCGTCTGGCTCCTTCTATGACCCCAACAAGCCTGCCATGTCAGTGACCTGCCGTGGCACACACCTACCACCTGGGAGATGGAGAGGGGCAGAGATGGAGGACCTGTGACCTGGGTTAAGGATGCCCAGTATGCTCTCCAAACCAGCCCGGCAGGGCCTCAGTGCAGGTTGCCCTTCCCAGAGAGGGGACCGTGCCACCCAGCTACCTTTCCCACCACAGTGTGGCACCATCGGGAGGTCCATTTCCATAACGGCACTCATGGGGCATGGCCAGGGAGCAGGTGAGTGTCCTCCCTGCAGCGGGGGCTCTGGTGAGCAAGGATGTGAGTGGGAATGGGGGGCAGGTCACCAGGGAAGCCAGAGTGGGGCAGTGGAGCAGCCCTCACCAAACACTTCTCAGCAGCCATCCACCAAGAGGAGGGCACTGCCAGCTGCACTGCACAGATGAGGAAACCGAGGCTCAGGGTCACACTGCTGTAAAGTAAAGTAGTTCCGTTAGGATGGACCTCCCCTCCCCGCCCCGCTCCAGGACCCTCCAGCTCTAGCACCGGGAGAGACACTGAGAGCTTCCAGGCTCCGCTGGGAGCCTTGCTGTGTGACTATGAGGAGGGGTGTTTCTCAGCCTCTCTGTGCCAGCCCAGGGTGACTTGCGGGAGTGGGTGGAGCAGGAGCTCCTCCAGGCACTGGCTGGGGTAGGCAGTCCTGGGGTGGGGCGCCCCACCCAGCACCCCAGCACCTCCAGGTAGGAGGCTTGGTGGGGGGTCTGGGCAGCAGCTCAGCAGCCTTCTCCTCTTGCTCATTTTCTGATTTCTTTCTAGTAACTGGTGCCCCTACCAGAAGTCCAGGTTGGTCACCTTCATAGCCACTTGCAAAACAGAGAGATTCCTGGTCCACTCACAGCAGCTGTGTCCGCAGGGGACCCTGGACTGCCAGAAGGTCAAAGTCCTGTGAGTGGGGGAGCAGCAGGCCTGGGGTCGGGGCTCCCGCCTGGTGTACCCCACATCGCTGAGCCAGCCCTCCCCTCCCAGGTACCGCCTGGCCCACCAGCCGCTGTACCAGGTCAAGCAGAAGGTGCTGGTCTCCGTGGCCTGGAGGTGCTGCCCCGGCTACACAGGCCCCAACTGCCAGCACTACGGTAGGGCTCCCCGCAGCCCACCCCCATCCCTCCCACCGTGACCTCTGACCCCAGATTCAGAGGGCATGCCTGCTCTTCTGACCCCTGGGGTCAACATCCTACAGACATCTCTCTCCCACCTCCTCTCTGCAGACCCCACGGTGACCCCCGAGCCTGCAGGTCCAGGGACCAGCCATGAGGAGCCTGGGGAAGGCCTGGCAGGCTTTGAATCAGGTGAGGTGCTTTCCCAGGGAGGCGGGCAGTTCTGTGTGGGTTCCTGGGCCTGCCCCCCTCTCCTCCAACAGGGCATTGCCATTTCAGGAAACTCTCTCCCTCGGGATCAGCAGAGGCGTCCTGCCCCCACCCGACCCCAGAGGGGGCCAGGCTCCCAGCTGAGAACAGACACCCTTTCCTTGCCCCAATTCCTGGGAGGACAGCTTCATCCAGCATCTTCCTTGCCTCCCGAACCACACAAGCTCCCAGAGCCTGGAAGAAGCCAGGCTTGTCCCTGGCCTTGGAGTCAGAGGAGCCCACAAGCAGACACCATCTGGTGGGAGGGTTTCAAGGCTGGGCCCAAAGTTGGGATGACAAATGAGTTTCATCATTTTGGCTAACTCCTACCTGGTGACCAGGGCTGCTGAGGACCTTGTTTTGTGACCACATCCCCGTGGCTGAGGAGAAGGGAGTGCCAGGATTGATTAGTCATGTCTGTTCTGGGCGTGGAAGGTAGGGTGAGGGTGCACCTGCCAGGCATGTGGCCTTCCTGGCCTCGAGGATTCTAAGTTCCTGCTCAGAGGATTTGGCATGCACCTGCCTTGCTCCCCACCCCCAAATCTCCTTCTCTGGATCTCAGGATCTGAGCAGGCCTGGGGAGTTCTCTCTGGCACTTAGCTCTGATGTGTGTTCAGGACCCCTGGCTGTGGAGATGAGCAGGGCCAAGGTGCAGCAAGAAGGACAGGTTAGAGACCTCCAGAACGACATCCACCAGGCAGCCGACAGCCTCCCTGGCCTGTGGAAGGCCCTGGCGAGTAACCTGACAGCTGCAGCAGCCGAGGCAAATCACACAGAACTGGGTGAGGGCTGGCTCTCAGGGCTGCGGAAGGGATGGGGGTGGGGGGTGGGGGGTGGGGGGTAGGTTCCAAACCTCAGCGGGCCACTCCAGCGGGCTGCCTGGGGAGGGGTGTCTGTTGTGCATGAAAACGTGGGTCTGTTGCCTGCAGGGCTTCCTGGCACCTCCCTGGAGCAGGTGCTGCTGCCCCACCTGGATGCCTTCCTGCAGGTGCATTTCAGCCCCATCTGGAGGAGCTTCAATGAGAGCCTGCACAGCCTTTCCCAGGCCGTAAGGAACCTGTCTCTGGACATGGAGGCCAATCGCCAGGCTGTCGAGAAGGTCCAGGAGAGCACGGTGGCCAGGGCTGACTTCCAGGAGCTTGGCGCCAAATTTGAAGGCAAGGCCCAGGAGAATGCACAGAGAGTGGGGCAGCTGCGGCAGGACATGGACGAGCGCCTGCACGCCCAGCACCTTTTGCTGCAGAGCTCCCTCTCTGAGATCCAGACCCACGTGGACACTAAGCTGAAGCGGCTGCACAAGGCCCTGGAGCTCCCTGGAGCCAATGACAGCCTGTTGGTGGCGGTGGCGGCGGCAGGGGCGGCGGCCAGGCCGGAGCCGGAGAGCCTGCAGGCCCGGCTGGGGCAGCTGCAGAGGAACCTCTCGGCGCTGCACGTGGCGGCGGGCCACAGGGAGGAGGAGCTGCAGGGCGCCCTCCAGGACATACGGGCCACCCTGGCGCAGCACGGGGAGGAGATCAAGGAGCTGTATTCGGAATCCGACGAGACCTTCGAACAGATCAGCAAGGTGGAGCGGCTGGTGGAGGAGCTGCAGGTGAACCACACGGCGCTGCGCGAGCTCCGGGTGATCCTGATGGAGAAGTCGCTGATCATGGAGGAGAACAAGGAGGAGGTGGAGCGGCAGCTCCTGGAGCTCAACGTCACCCTCCAGCACCTGCAGGCCGCGCACGCCGACCTCATCAAGTACGTCAAGGACTGCAACTGCCAGAAACTCTACTTTGACCTGGACGTCATCCGGGCGGGCCAGAAGAACACGACCCGCGTCCTGGAGGAGACCCAGGTGACTCTGGACGAGCGGCGGCAGCTGGACGGGCCCTCCTTGCAGGCCCTCCGGAGCGCCCTGGAGACCCTGGCCGAGAGCATGGAGGCGCTCAGGGCGGAGGGCGTGGAGGCGCGGGCCGACCTGTCCCGGCTCCGGAGCCAGCTCCAGGCGCTGCTGCGCGAGGTGACGGCGCTGAAGGCGGCCGAGGGGCTGGTGCGCCGCGACGTGGGCCAGCTCCACAGCTCCTTCTCGGCCCTGCTGGAGGACGCGCTGCGCCACGAGGCCGTGCTGGCCGCCCTCTTCGGGGAGGAGGCGCTGGAGGAGATGGCCGAGGAGGCGCCGGGTCCGCTGCCCCTGCGCTACGAGCAGATCCGGGAGGCCCTGCGCGACGCCGCCAGCGGGCTGCAGGAGCAGGCGCTCGCCTGGGACGCACTGGCGGCCCGGGTGGGCGCCCTGGAGCAGGCGGCGGGCAAGCCCGCGCGCAGCCCGGAGCACTGGGAGCCGGGCCGCGAGGCGCCGGGAAAGGAGGGCCACGCTCCCGACCTCGGCCTCCCGGACCTGGAGGGGCTCAAGGCCGAGCTGCAGCGCCTCGACGCCGAGGTCCAGAGGGTCGGGCCGTGCTGCGAGGTCCCCTGGGCAGCCGCCCTCAACAACTCGCTCCAAGGCCTCCGCGGCGCCGCCTCCACCACCGAGCGCGCCTTGGAGCGGCACGAGCGGCTCTTCCACAGCCTCTTTGGGAACTTCCAGGGCCTTGTGGCCGCCAACGTCAGCCTGGACCTGGGGAAGCTGCAGGCCATGCTGAGCAGGAGAGGGAAAAAGCAGCAGAACGCCCCGGAAACCACCCAGAAGAGGGACAGGAAGCAGATGGAGCCTTGGACAGACAGTGGGATCAAAGGTGAGTGAATACCTGGGCACTGGGGGACTGGGAGAGTGGGGGGTGATCAGTGCTTTCGAGGGGCTCTGGGATGAAAGAGAACAGGGTGGTCATCAGTCACTGTTGCTCAGGCTCCCACTGTCCCCTTGGCTGACCTTCCATTTGGGGCTGAGGTACTGGGAAGTGGGAGATGTCCCTTTGTCCTAGAACTACCTGTGGGTGCTAGAGCCCAGGAGCTGGCAGAGCCACTGGGCATGTCTACACCACTGGCCTCTGCCAGTCAAGCTCTTTTCTTTCCATGCCACACCCTCAAATCCCAGCGTCTTGGCGCTTCTCCCCACCCCCTCAGCTCCTGTGACTCTTCAACCAGCTCTCCCGTGTAGACAAGGGAGTGCAAGACGAGGGGCTGGGGTAACCTGCCATGGGCAGTGCCCCTCAGGAGGCAAGTACAGGCGAGGACCTCAGACCCTAAAAGGAGCTCATCAGGGAACCGTTGTTGCCACCCTCCACCAGATCTCATGCGGTGCCCTTTCTGGGCTTTGCCACATTGAGTCATCACAACCACTCAACAGCACATTGATTATTGCCACCGTGTTGCCTGAAACCAAGGCTCAAACGGGCAGCATCTTGCTTGCACAGCTAGCCAGCGGCACTGAGGAGACCATATCCAGCCTAGCTGTCTTCAGTGCTGGTTCTTCCCCCACATCCCGCTGCCCTTGGAAAGGCCCTCAGTGGGCCGGTCCCCACAGGGCTCTGAGGACCAGGCCCAAGGAGCTGGCTACCAGGAAGAAGTGATGTGCAGCCAACCTTCTCCCCGTCC
Organism: Choloepus didactylus; assembly: GCF_015220235.1. Taxonomy (NCBI): domain Eukaryota; kingdom Metazoa; phylum Chordata; class Mammalia; order Pilosa; family Megalonychidae; genus Choloepus; species Choloepus didactylus. The sequence continues at coordinate 83,082,284 of NC_051321.1, read as the reverse complement.
CTTAGGGGGCCCCCGAGAAGGGGACCACTTAGGCCCTGACTTGGTGGGCTCTCCTGTGCCAGCCAGGGCCGGGCCACCACCCGGGCCATCCTTACGCTGGCCTGGCCTGGGATGTGGGCAGCCCAGGACCTCCCTGACGGCCCCTGCCCAGGGCCGCTGACCCTCCAAGTGGCATAGGGCACCTTGTCTCCCCCGGGGCAGTGTGGAGGTGGTGGAAAGTGCACAGGCCTGTGTCACTTACTTGTCTCAGTTTCTTCCTCTGTGAAATGGGAGAACCACCGCCTACATCTGAGGGTTGTTAGGAAGATGGACATTTAACACTTACCAAGTGCCCAGACCCCAAGCGTGGCGTGCGGTTCTCGCCTGCTTCCCAGCATTTTCAGGCTGAGGCTGCATCTGCCTAATGAGCTCTTCCACCTTTTCCCTCTCGGGAGTGGTGCAAGGCCTCCATAGGCCCACAGCTTCCAGGACCTGCCCAATGGTTTGGGTACCCGCAGTATTTCGTGATTTCAAAACTACTTTTTCCCTTTCAAAATTAAAAACAATTCCCCTTTATTTGTCTTGTGGGAAGGTCGAAGGAATTCGGATGTGCTCTTGCCCGTAGGGAAGCCCCTGCTCGGTTTGTCTGCTGCCTTCTGTGGGGCAGGTCCCGCTGCCTGGGTGGGGGCCTCCTACGAGGTGGGACTCCAAGGCGCGGAGGGGTGTCAGGTCTGGCCTGCCATCTGCTGGGCTGGAGCTCTGCCTCCAGGCTGCTGGGGGAAGCAAGGTGCCCTTTGGCTTGCCGCCCTCTTTCACAAATGGGAATGCTACTCCGAGCTCTCCAATTCCCAGAAAATCTTCCACAGCTAGAGCAGAACAAAGGTTTTTTTCTTGTTTTTCCTCACAAGGCAGTAGTTGGTCAGAAGTTTAAGGGCTGGGGCTCTCTCTAGTTCTGGGACCTGAGTCACTCACTGCTGGGCAAGTTGCTCCTCCCCCAGGGCTTGGGTTCACCCCTAGATGCGGGAGCTTAGGCTCAATAGTCCCTGGCGAGGAACATGACCGTGTTAGTGCCAAGGCCAATGCCGTCGCTGAGACCCAGGTGGGACTTTCACTGTCCCGTCGCCCTGCCCGGCAGTCCTCACCGAGCACCTGGCCCACACAGTGCACTATCTCTGCCTCCATGTGGGCCTGTGTCCCCCAGGCTGGGGGAGCAGGAAGAGAACCAGAAACCAGATCTCAGGACTGCTCCCAGCTTGGCAATTTACTGCAAGCAGCTTTCCTTCTCTGGGCCTCAAAGCTTCCCCATCCGTAAACCCAGGACTGCACATGTTTTGCAAACTTCAGAAGATGCAGCTTGGAAACCTGGGTCTCCATAAGGCTTTCTTCCATGGCCCCATCTGCGCTTTCCTTTCTGTCAATTCCTGTGCCGAACGTTCTGTAGGAACCATCCTTCATGGTTCCTTAATTATCTTATCGTTGTTGCCGTTACCTGGGGGAGAGCAGAATTTTCTTTTTCCCACCCACTGGATTCCTAGCAAGTAGCAGAAGTCTGGAGCCAGGGACCTGGGTTGCTGTCCCAGTCTACCATGGACACGCCAGGTGGCCTTGGGCATCCCCTGCAGCACTCTGAGCCTTGGTTTCCTCAGTCTGCAAAACAGGGATACTTGGCTCCCGAGGATGTTGGAAGGGACAGGGATCAAATGAGAAAGTGCTTTGTTAAAATGCACATCAGCCTAGACAGCAGACTGGTATTTTCCCTTCTATCAATTGATGCGATACAGATAATTGGCCATTTAGTTCCCCCCATACCATTGCTATTGGGAATATTGAAGTTACCCAGTCAGTGACCCATTTCCAATGCTAATAAGCTGGGGCTGGCAGGTCTCAGGGTTTAATTTCCCATCCTAGGGAGTGAGGGCCCAAGACTGAGTAATTTCCTCCTGTGTTCCAGGCTCCCCCGTGGCCTTCTATGCCAGCTTTGCAGCGGGGACGGCTGCCCTGCAGATGGTGAAGTTCAACACTACTTACACCAACGTTGGCAGCAGCTACTTCCCCCAGCACGGCTACTTCCGAGCCCCTGAGCGTGGGGTCTACTTTTTTGCAGTGAGCATTGAATTTGGCCCTGGGCCAGGCACCGGGCAGCTGGTGTTTGGAGGTCACCACCGGACCCCAGTCCATGCCTCCGAGGAGCAGAGGGGAGGGGGCACGGCCACGACATTTGCTGTGGTTGAGCTGCAGAAGGGTGAGAGGGTGTGGTTTGAGCTGACCCAGGGGTCAGTAAGAAAGAGAAGCACGCTGGGCACTGCCTTTGGGGGCTTCTTGATATTCAAGACCTGAACTCCGGGGCACAGCTCTGATCAGATAGCGTGACTCGCCTGGCTCTCCTTGGCCTGGGATGGTTGGAAACCATCCAGTTAGTCTTGGTCTTCTCTGGAAACTGCACAGGCAGTGTGGGACGTGTGTCCCTCCTCCAGATACATGGGCCTTCGATGTTTCTTAGGAAGAGGACTCATACGCTTCTCTTGGGACGGGGCCTGGTGTGAGAGGAGTGTGAACCTTGGGCTGACACGCCTCTCGAAACATGGAGGCTTGGAATGCAGTTTTGGCCACACCCTTGTATCAAACAGCTTCTTTGGTATTTTGCTCCTCCTGTGGTTGGAAACTTCTGTACAACACTTAAAACTTTTCTCCTGCTTCGTTTTTTCCTAATCTTATGCTAGAAAATCATTCTTTCCCAGAAGAAGTATGTTTAAGACTTAAATGGAGGTGACATTTGGGGCACTTTGTTCACGTTAACCCTGCGGGAGTGTCTCCAGCCCCCATGGAGCAGTAGTAGGACCAACCCATTGGGCCCCTATCAGCAATGGAGACAGAGGCCTGGCTGACTTAATTAAGGGGAGTGAAATCGGCATCTTTTTCTTAGTTTCAGGTCATTCTTTGAATTTATTTGTAATTTGAATTTCACTTCTTTTTCTCCTTGTATGACATATAAAAGGCCTTTAGGACAAGACAAGCGAAATCAGTAAAGTAAGTGTAGCCTCCTCCTTGATTTCCTCCAGTAGTTATGACCACCCTGATTATTCTCAGCACCTCTAACCAGGAAGGGAGCAGGGGGAAGTAGCGAATGAAGATTGTACAAATCTCCCTCAATACTTACCAACTTTGGAATAAAGTGATGCCCTTCAAATCTCTGCCTGGTTTACTTCTAGAGAGCAGAAATATTTGGTCAAGTAGTTAGAACTCTGTGATAAAATGAAACTATTTGGGGTAAATATGGCTTTCATTGTGACAGGCCGTACCTGCCCCCACCACCTCAGGAGATTCTACAGAAAACACCCTGAGGCCTTCACATGAGGCCTCAACAGGGGCAGCTCAGAGGGCAGTTCCTCCTGCAACCTCTGTACGGCTGCTGACAGATTACAGATCCCACAGCAAACAGGCTTGAAAAAGGAGCCAGTCACCTAGTCATCAGAAAATAAAGGTTTTTGTGGTAGTTATTCAATATTTGTTGAATATACTCTTTTCCACAAGAAAACCTGACGGCTGGGGAATGAAAAAGAGGTTCCCAGCCTTGCAGGAGATCAGATTTCTCATGTACAGTTGGTTTTATAACGGAATCCTCTTAAAAGAATCCCATCGGGCAGAGGGCCTGGGAGGAAGGGCGAGTCCAGTGTCTCCCCACCGGCGATGCCATGCATTCGAATGGTTTATTTTTTGTGGGTCAAGACCACCAAGGTAAACACATTGTTTTTCTAGGCTGTCATTAATTCAAGTAATTGTCCCTCAGAATTTATTTACCATTAAGCTGTGTGTGCTCAATGTACTAAAACAGCAGAATTAAAAGGAACAGTATGTCAGGCCACTTTGGCACCTGTGCTCTGACCTTGGGTAAATCTCAGGCTCCCCTGAACTTGTTCACCTGCAGCATGAAGAGCACGAGCCCACCTAATGGCTCTCGGACGTATTCTAGTTTACCGCATTGGCACCAAGGCTCATCCTGTGCTTTTCTTCCTTCCTGCGAGGGCCACCAGCTCTCAGGTGCCAAGACCAATCCTACCCAAGGCAGGACATATTTGGGCCATTCCAGCCCTTGCTGCCAACCAGACTGCCCAGTGACTTTTGTGCTCAATCGTCCTAGTACTGGACAGGCTTTGCTGATGACCAGGTTGCAACATGAGGATAATGCAGTCTAATCATTTGGGGTTTTCACGTGGAATTTTTTGCACAGAGTAAACAGAGTGAATTGATTCCTCCGTAATGTGTCCACGTACGCCACCCCTCTGGCCCTCGCTCATGTGGTCAGTGCTCTTCCATAGGACGGTTGTAAATAAAAGTAAATCTCAGCCAGGAGTTTCACAAGTCATTCCAGAAAAGTTTCTGGGATGATGCTAGAGAAATAGTGTGTTTTCCATGCAACAAAACATACATGAATAAGTTACACAAAACTGCACATCAAGTTTAAGTTTGAATTTTATGTTTAAGCAGTTCTATAATTAGGACTCCAGATCAGCAAAAATTCTGAAGTGCATTTGATAGATTTGTCTTCACTAAAGTTACCCAATAACTCTTGATGGAAACCCTTTTATAATGTCCTTCAAGTAACACTCCCCGCCAACCTCCCTGCCCTGAATCCAGCTTATCCAAGCCAATGTTAAAACACCCTCCATGTATAGCATCCAGAACTAGACAGTGGACTGAGCACACAGTGGTACTGTCCCCAAATCTGATTTTAAAAATACTGTAAAATTTCATTGGGAAACCAATGAATAGCATGAACAGATCAGAAAATTTTAGTAATTTCTGAAAAAATTGAAAGAAGGGCACAAGTATAAAATGAAATAGCAACAGGACATCACAACCCAGAATTCTGAGACCACTGAAGAGACGGGAGTGCTGCCAGTGGAGCTGTGGAGGAGCAGCAGTTAAAGCCGCTGCCCAGAGCTAGAGGGTGTGTTGATCTGGAGCCCCTGACCCTCTGGAGAGACAGGAAGCACCCTCACCCAGAAGACAAGTGTTCATCTTACTGGAGCCACAACCTGTGTAAGTGGAGTCATTCTGGAGCTGTGTCTCCATAAACTGTAACATATCAAAGGCTGAGATTACTTCCTATTTTTGCCCTAACAGCTATCATCCCATCATTCCTTGAGAAAGACAGGAATCAGAACTGAACAGAACAGACAGGTGAACGGGAATTCACTAACAGAAAGATGGGCGAATAATTTACTAACACAAAGATGGCTGCCCGCCCCCCCCCCCCGATTGCCAGATACTTGTGGAAAACTAGCATCATGAACAAGAAGATCCAAAGCTCAACATATGGGAGATTTTGGAATATGAACCTCTCTAGAAGCAATACCAGAAACTGGAAATTTAAACTGATCACTGCCACCCAGATCCTAGTTTCTAAATACTATCACTCCCTAAAAGGTACCAGAATGCCTCTGGGAAATGGCTGATCCCATGGCTTGGGAAAAAAGTGAGTGCCAAAAAGTAAAGAAATATTAAGAAATGATGATGACCTGTCTAAAGGACTCAGAGGCCAGCTTGATGAATGTCCATAAGCCAAATCTGGGTCAATATGAATATTAAAACAAACAATGACCTAAAAGATTATAACCTGCTAAAGAGAATAAGCACCTGGCTCCATACTGATAATAAAATAAGTGCTTGAGAGAAGGGAAATGCTCTTCCCTACAATAGAATGCCAATTAATAACTGCAGATGTAAAAATGGAATTTGAAAATCACTACTCTGTAACCATCGCAATAACTGATTCACTAAGAAACATCAATGAATACTAAAACATAGTCTCAAAGTATCTCCTCATAACTCAATTACAAAAGGAAAATGGTAACTTTACAGAAGAGAAAATAGGTACGTATCACCATAAACAAGTGATTGATGCTGACATCATCAATGGGACAACACGGCCGTCCCATCACGGCCTCCTGACCAGAAAGGACATAAAAATCACGCCCACAAAATAACTGGCCTGTGCTCTACAAAAATATCAGTACCACAAAAGACAAAAGCTGGGAAATGTCCTAGATTAAAGGAGAATAGAGACATGACACCAAATGCAATGCAAGATCCTAGACCAGATTCTGGACCAGGAAAAATGTCAAGGACATTAGAGCAATCAGTGACAACGAAATAATGTCTCTAGATTAAGGTATTCTTAATTATTATGGCATCAATGTTAAATTTACTGATTTCTGTGTATGTGTGTATAGATACATGTGAGTTCCTGTACATGCATACGATGACAAAGCAATTTGGCAACATGTAAATTTATGAAGGGTAAATCAGAGTTCTTTCTACTATTTTTGCAACTTTTCTAGAAGTTTGAAATTATATCAAAATGAAATAAAAAGTCAGAATAAAATTTGGTAGTCGAAATAGTAGATGGACTGAAAAGCCAGGGATGGAGGTCTACTCTCAGGATAGTACAAAAAGACAAAAGGATGTGTGCTGGTTTGAATGTATTATGTCCCCCAAAACGCCATTAACTTTGATGTAATCTTGTGTGGGCAGGCATATTAGTGTTGATTAGATTGTAATTCTTTGAGTGTTTCCATGGAGATGCGACCCACCCAACTGTGGGTGATGACTCTGACTGGATGGTTTCCATGGAGGTGTGGCCCTGCCCATTCAGCATGGGCCTTCATTAGTTTACAGGAGCACCATATAAGCTCAGACAGAAGGAGCGAGCTTGCTACAGCCAAGAGGGACACTTGGAAGAATGCACAGGAGCTGAAAGAAGAACTGCAGTTTACAGACACATTTTGGAGATGGCCTTTGAAAGCAGACTTTTGCTCCAGAGAAGCTAAAAGAGTAAAAATGCCCCAAGAGCAACTGAAAGTGACATTTTGGAGAGAAGCTGAAGCCTAGAGAGGAACGTCCTGGAAGAAAGCCATTTTGAAACCAGAACTTTGGAGCCACGTGTCCTCCCAGCCACGTGTCCTCCCAGCTAACAGAGGTTTTCTGGACACCATTAGCCATCCTCCAGTGAAGGTACCCGATTGCTGATGACTTACCTTGGACACTTTATGGCCTTAAGACTGTAACTGTGTAATCAAATTAACACACACCCCCAATCCATTTCTGGTGTTTTGCTTTCTGGCAACATTAGCAAACTGGGACAGGATGGAACACATGAGAAACAAGCTAAGAAATACAGAACATCCAGAAGATCTAATATTGGCTAATAGTAGTTCAAGAAAGAGAAAGGAAAGGAAAGAAAACAAAGAAGTAGCAGAAGAAACAAAATAATGGAAGACCTGAGGAAAGATGAAAATGTCCTGTGCGGTCGCAGTTGATTCGTCTGGGGGGGGGGGTGGCGGCCGGTAGCTAAATCCTAGGCTCCCAGGCTTGCTCTGAAGGTACCGGCGGCGGGGGCTCTTTCCCGGAGGCGAAGGCGAGGCGGGGGATTTGGCCAGGTCCCCGGCGGGGGGGCGTGCAAGGTGTGGAGGGCGGCGAGAAGGAACAGGCAGGACACGGTACTTTGAGGGATGATGAAACCAAGAGAGCTTTATTAGGCGAGAGCACAAGCTTATATTGGGCGATTAGAGGGCGGGGTAGCTGTAGAGGTCGAAGGCTTGGATTGGTTCAGAGAGGGCGCGGAGGTTGAATGACAAGGGGCGGGAGTAGTTTTGGTAACTGCGCATGCGCACTGACGGTGGGGGAGTTGCTCTGGCAATGGGGAGTGTCAGGGGCAAGATAAGGGGGTGGGGAAAAGGCGGTTCCCTCCGGCAAGCCTCCCCTACGGTGGTATTTTGGGTGAGGAAATGGGGCCTGCCTCCGGCTCCACTTTCCCAGGCCTGGGGGGCAGTGGAGGGCGCTGTCGCCCGTGCCCACCACCCTCCCCAGGGGCTGATCAGGTCCCCCAGCCCAGGCCCGCCAAGTCGAAGCACGTGATCAGTATCCCGCATTTCCCCCTTTTTTCTAATTAAAGGAAGAAGCTTACCGGAGAGGTCCGCCAAAGGATGAGGGAAGGGGAAGGTTGGGGAGGGGAAAAAGGGTTGACGGTAGCTCAGCAAGGCTGGAGCTCAGCGTTGGTGTGGCACCCGGGTGCTCGACAGGAGCCTTGTTGCTTGCGGGATGGACGAGGATGGGAGGTTTAAAGTTGGAGGTTCAGATAAACTGGAGCTCGAGGTTGGTGTGATGTCCAGGCGATCGAGAAGGGCCTCGCGGTCGGCGGGTTGACCGGTGGCGGTGAGGTTGCGGAGGGTTGGTTGTTATCTCGGAATAGGGAGCGTTAGAGGTGGTGAGTCGCGGGTACTGGATTTGCACGAACGAGGAAAAAATAGCATCTGTTTGTTTCCTTACAAGTTGAACAATTCTACGGATAATACAGGGTCCTAAAGTGAGAGCTAGAATGATCATTAGTAAGGGGCCGAGGAGAGGGAGGAGGTAAGGGAGGAGGGGGGTAAAGATGTGGGACCAATAACTGGTGGCTTCACGGTCTCTTCTACGTTGTTCCAGTCCCTCTCGGACCTTCTTTAGGCTGTCCTCGGCGAGACCTGTGGAATTGGCATATACATAGCACTCTTCTCCTAGGGCGGCGCAGAGGCCGCCTTCTTTGAGGAGGAGAAGGTCGAGACCTCGGCGGTTTTGGAGCACTACCTCAGAGAGGGAGTTGACAGAACTTTTAAGATGGGAAATAGCGTCTTGTAGGTGACGAATGTCCTCGTCAACAGCCGCCCGGAGGTGAGTTAGAGCGGAGCCTTGACTGGCTAATGCAGCGATTCCGGTGCCAGCGCCTGCAAGACCTAGGAGGGAGGCAATCGTGAGGACGGTGATGGGCTCTCGCTTTTGCAGTGGGGCAGGAGCTGCAGTTGTTTCCAGGCGGAGGAAGAAGTCTTCCTCGCTGTGGTATAGGACCCTAGGGATGAGGACAATCAAGAGGCAAGTTTCATGAGTTGTATTGAGGGTTAGTACGTTAAGGCAGGGGGTAAGTCCTGTAGAGGAGCACAGCCACTGTGAGGAGTTGTGGGGAATAAGAAACTTGGCAGAGCTGCTGGGAGAGGAGTAGTTGGCACAAGCTGTGAGGCTGAGAGAGTTACTTGAGCGAGGACGGATGCACTTTCCTGTAAAGGAGACTGAATGAAAGGTTAGGGGGACGGCAGAGGTATTCCAATTGCATTTCGAGGGGCTGTCCTCTGTGTTTTCTGAAAAGGAGAGGTTGGAGGCAACTGGCTCATACAGGGGGGAAGAAGTGGAGAGGCAAAGCCAACAAGAGGAGGTAAGATAGGGGTGGGAGGAATTCACTGAGGTGAAGGCTGCTTGGATAAGGTCGAGGAGGGGAGAGGAGTAACGAGAGGAGTAGCGAGAGGGGGGTAGAGGAGGTCGGGGTGGTGGGGTTGGCGATGCATTGTTTGCAGCTGAGGTGCGGCTGGTTGGAGCTGAGGTGCGGCTGGAGGGCTGTGGAAAAAGGGGGTTCACTCGGACTGGGGTCCAGGCCCAGGTGTACTGTTGTCATCTGGCGCACTAGGTTGCGGAGACGACGGCATTCTCGTCTCGTTAGACGCGTGGTCGCTGGTGGCGGGCCGGATTGCCCTTCCTGGGATCCAGATTGGTTGTGCTGCATCATCTGGGAAAACACAAGCAAACCCGCGCCCCTGGGCGAGGAGTGGGGAGGGACCCTTCCAGGCATTACTCTCTGGGTCCTTCCAGTAAACCATCGGGGCCTGAGTAGGCCTGTATGAGGGCCCCCAATGTTTATGTAAGGGCGAAAGCCCTTCCTTATTGAATGTGAGTAGATTAAGGTGAATAAGGGCTGCTATGATAAGGTCCCCTGGAGTTGCCTGGGGGAGCATTGCCCTTTCTTTTTCAATTTGTGTTTTTAAGCGGCGATGGACTGCTTCCACAATGGCTTGCCCCTGAGGATTATAGGGGATACCGAAGTGATGGGTGATGTTATATAACTGAAGAAAGGCTGCAAAGGAGGCACTGCGATAGGCAGGCCCATTGTCCGTTTTTAGGTCCCAGGGAACTCCCATGAACAGAATTCCTTGTCTTAGGGCCTTGATACAGTGTTTGGCCGTTTCCCCGGCAAGGGGGACTGCATAACACATGGCCGAGAAGGTGTTAATTATTATATTTGAGGCGTAAGACACAAGATGGCGGACTAGCTCCGCCCTGTGAGAGGGCGGGGTCTAAGGCATAAGATGGCGGACTAACTCCGCCCTGTGAAAGGGAGGGGCCTAAGGCATAAGATGGCGGACTAGCTCCGCCCTGTGAAAGGGCGGGGTAAAGCGCATGCGGTTTCCGGCCCGGCTTAGGGCTGACATCATCACTAGAGCACTTCCTCCCCTCAGTAGAAGAAGAAGGAGGAAGTTCGCCATTTTGGAGCAGTCTGGGGGGGGCAGTTGCAAAGAGGTACACGGCGCCAAACAAAGAAAGAAACATACAAAGGACTACAGCAAGGTAATGGAGGGGAAGAGGGAGAGCGTTAGGAGGAATGGGGGTTATAGAAGAAAAGGACGAGAGGCAGACGGAAGAATGGGTAGTGGGGAAGGGAGGAGCGGCTCCGGAGCGGCGAGGGAGAGGCGGCCCCTGACGCGGAGCGGCGAGGGAGAGGCGGCCCCTGACGCGGAGCGGCGAGGGAGAGGCGGCCCCTGACGCGGAGCGGCGAGGGAGAGGCGGCTCCGGGAGCGGCGAGGGAGAGGCGGCCCTTACCTTGCAGGCGAGGAGAAGGAGAGCTGGAGAGGCGTCCGGGCGAGCGAGTGGCGTCACTGGACCGCTGCGTGGAGAGGACGTCTAATTGCAGGGGCCCCACGTTGGGCGCCAGTTGCGGTCGCAGTTGATTCGTCTGGGGGGGGGGGTGGCGGCCGGTAGCTAAATCCTAGGCTCCCAGGCTTGCTCTGAAGGTACCGGCGGCGGGGGCTCTTTCCCGGAGGCGAAGGCGAGGCGGGGGATTTGGCCAGGTCCCCGGCGGGGGGGCGTGCAAGGTGTGGAGGGCGGCGAGAAGGAACAGGCAGGACACGGTACTTTGAGGGATGATGAAACCAAGAGAGCTTTATTAGGCGAGAGCACAAGCTTATATTGGGCGATTAGAGGGCGGGGTAGCTGTAGAGGTCGAAGGCTTGGATTGGTTCAGAGAGGGCGCGGAGGTTGAATGACAAGGGGCGGGAGTAGTTTTGGTAACTGCGCATGCGCACTGACGGTGGGGGAGTTGCTCTGGCAATGGGGAGTGTCAGGGGCAAGATAAGGGGGTGGGGAAAAGGCGGTTCCCTCCGGCAAGCCTCCCCTACGGTGGTATTTTGGGTGAGGAAATGGGGCCTGCCTCCGGCTCCACTTTCCCAGGCCTGGGGGGCAGTGGAGGGCACTGTCGCCCGTGCCCACCACCCTCCCCAGGGGCTGATCAGGTCCCCCAGCCCAGGCCCGCCAAGTCGAAGCACGTGATCAGTATCCCGCAGTCCTGATTAGTACTAAGCAATAAAATGAATATATCTAGACACAGCCTGTTTAAACTTCAAAACATCAACGATAGTAAGAAAATCCTACCTTTCTTGAATGAAAAAATGTTGAACTACAAAGGACTATGGCTCAAACTAATGTCAAACTTCTCCCTGGCAACATGGGATACTGTACTTTCATGGAGGAATATCTTCAGAGTTAGTCTATCTTTGGCCACACTACTAGCCAAGGACAAGGAAACAATCAAACAAAAAAATTGCTTTTTAAAATGTTTGAGTGAAATACCTCCCACATGGGTAAAGGTCTCTTTTGCAGTAATCTTTCAATTCTTTCTTTAAACATTTTCCCAACATTTACCTGTTTTTCAGTTGGGCAACTGATGTGCTTCATTGCCTTGGGTCATCTTGACTCTACATTTGCTTTGAAAAATGGCCCTACAAGCAGACAGCTAGGGCTTGAATTATTTGCCATATGAGCATTCCATTTTGACTTTTTAAAATACCAGTACTATTTCAGGTTCCTGAATAAAACTGAGGTTAAGAGTACTGGGGGGGGGGGGGTCCTGTAGGAGCTCTGCAACATCTGGAATCTCTTTGGATTTCATTATCTGAGCATTAAGGGGACACTCAGAGTGAAGGTGAGTGGACAAAAACCAGGAAGATGTTAAAATTCAGAGTAATAGGCAGAGCAGACATATTCCATCTATAAATGAAGTTAATTCCTACCTCCAAGGGTAATTATGGATTCGCCCTTCAGCCCTGGTTTCTGCTTCTGCCTGAAATTTTTTTTTGTTACGTTAGCTTGGCACTGGAACCAAGACTCCTCCTCAGCTTCAGGGGGACTTGCCCATTTCTGCTCTTAACCTTGAATTCCCCTGACAAGAGGCATGCTGCTGACATCAGGTGGCCTCTGTCCACACTACTAGCTGGCCACCTACAGTGGGCCATGCCCACCTAGTCAAGACTGCACTGCTCCAAGAGCTGAAGCAAGGCTTTTTAGAAATATGCATCTAACTCAATAACATATATAGTGCCAGAAATGGTCAATGCACAAAAAATAGGCAGATAAATATTTTCTCAAGTGAATGAAGACTTAATGACTGAATTAGCATCTGCTTGAAGTTACCTACTTCAAGTTAACTATGAGGACTAGATGATTTCAGAACAGTGTTCTTGTTTCTTAATGTCTGCTCTACTAATAATACTATTGTAAGATTAAAGAAACTTTGGAAGTAGTCACTCTTCCAGCTGACCAGTGAGAGTAACAGATTATGCTGGGGAAGGAAAAGTGAATAGATTTGGGTCAGTCTTTTAATAAGGGAAGCAAAGGAAAGTAAGCATTTGGTAGGTTCCAGAAATCTCCGATTCTCCTTCACTAGATCTGCATTAGAGCGCACACCATTATTTACAAGAAACTGTCTTACAATGAGACGAAATGGGAGCTCTATAAGCAATCTGTAACAGGCTATTGCCAAACATGCATTTCTTTGGGGAGATCTCAACCAATTCCAAATCTTTTATGAAGATTTAACATTTCAACTGCCAAAAAAAAAAGGAATCAAAAGGCACACTGATTGAATGAAAATCACTATTCATACCAATTTGCACACAACTGAAAGCAGCCCCGAAGGACGAGAGACTAAGCGCAGGAGAGAAAATGATGATACTGTTGACGAACAGAACAAAAGCAATCCTAAGGATTTATTTCCCTAAAGACTTCTCTTTTAAAAAAGCACTTGCTGCAGCAGAAACACCATAGGCCAGATAAGGCATTATATTAACCTAAGTAAGAGAAGCCAGTGAAGGACGAAGAAACCAAGCACTGAAATATACTAGCAGAAACAGGAAAAATTTGGAAGAAATGACCTGATGAGGTATGAGATGAGCACTGCTAGCATGAGGGTAAATGAAATAAAAACCTTTTGGACTGCAATATGGCAATATTTATGAAGAGTGCCATAGATTTTATTTTACCTTTAAATAAAGAGCCTTTTAAAAGTTCTTTTTTAACCATTGGTTCCATTTCTAAGAATGTAGTCTAAGAAAATAAATATACAAAGATTTATGCACAACAATGTTTAATACATTAGTTATATTTTTCAAAGCAATGGAAATAACTCAAATATTCAACAGGGAATGGTAGAAATAAATTATTCTATCTATTCAGTGGAATATTATGCAGACAGTTTCTGGAAGGAAAAAAAGCACACAGAAAAAAAGATTGAAAAGAAACATTCACATGTAAATAGTGGTTAATGTCTGGGTGATAGAATTGAGTGATTTTTATTTGCTTCTTTATTCTTTCCTATGTTTTCCAAAATTTCTGTGATGACTAGACATTTTTTTATGATTAACAAAATTTTTTTAAGGAAAATAAATCTCCACTATAATAGGTTTGTAACTTCTTTATCTACAACAAAAGAGTTTATGGTGACTTACCTGCCCTGTGACTCCATATTGGTTTCCTGGTAGCGGAATGGCACATCTCAGGAACACAAGTATGTACAGTAACTTATTTGTTATAAAAGCTCACCAGACATGGGACTTCTTATGTACAATACACAACCAGTGCAGTATCACAAAACACATCACTAAAGTATACTAAAATAAGGTTATTTACTTAAAAATGATACATTGGATATACTCTATATAGAAAAAGCAATTAATGGTAAACTTAATAAGGCACCTTTTAAACCAAGTGCCTTATAAAATACATTTAGTGTGTTACATATCAAACATGAATCTATATTTTGGGGGTTTTACAATTGCATAACAAAACTGCTTGTTTTTACCTTTCTTTCAATGTCTATGTACAGGTTTCCTAATTAAGCTAAAACGATATTTTCATTTTATACAATATACACTACATTTCAGTTTTTAAATTGGCAAGGACAAAGGTCACCAAAGGGGCTTAAGTAATTCCATTTAAAGCATATAGAGCACAAGCAAAAATTATAATATATTTAGTCCTTTACAGAAGCAGTTTTCACCATACTCTTCTTAGGAGGGGGTGTCATTACATGTGGCTCCATATTATGCTGGCCTAGATTTAATTCGGTTTTATGAACACATCACCTCTCTGTTGAGTCTCCACTGAGACTCTCAAAACAGCATTGAGGCAAGCAGATAAAACTACGACACTGTTATTTTAACATCTGACCCAAGTAAATAATAAAAATGACCGTTTTTAAACAGTACAAGGACTACAACAATCTCTTAAAAAAAACATCTGACAAATTCTAAGAAAACACGATTTTCAAAAAATATAGGTCACTTTTTTAGAAACACTTTTGGACACTGGAAAGGCAACATAAAATGTTGATTAAAATATCTTGTGAACATATTTCCAGAAGTCAGCTTCAAATTCTCAACGTAAGAAACTTGTTTATTAAGAAAGCAGAGTAAAAACTTAGAATAAACAAATTGAAGACAATCCTAATGTGCCTTTAATTCTGGAGATATTTGCCAGTATGAGGAGAATTTTCATTTGAGGATTTTGTTATTTACATTCAGCCAGTTTTGCTTTTCATGTTTTTATGCTTTAATTATTTAAAGGATGACTGACAGAGGACACACATTTAAAAAATGCTAATCTATAAGTGGCTCCAAATAATGGCTTTCAGGCTTTTAAAACTATTAACTATGGTAATACGTAAGTATATACTCCCCCTTCCTGGTCTCGCATATTCTTTAAATATTTCGCCTACTGGATGAACTTAAAATTATTATTCATATCACTTTTACTAGACCAAGTTAATTAGAAAAATTTTTATAGTGGTCTTTAGTTACATATTTATCTGTAATCTGTTGCTTTTACATGCCATTTAAAAATTTCTAAGAGGAAAGTTTACCTTTCCTTACATATCTGCTCTTTTATTAAAATACATGATTTTCAAGATTATAGCTTATCAAGTAAAAAATAAATCAAGGTCAACTTAGACTAAGTAAGAACTCATAGTATTCACAAATCACATGGGAATTTAGGTTATAATAACTGTATTTCTCAGTAGAGAGATGGGGTAAAATAGTCTGAAAGAGCAAGTTATTGGATACTACCAATATGCAAATTTAATTCTCCTGATGAATACTTCAAGCTTTAATGATGTTAAATGAAACTTATCAAACTTAGTCAAAACTGTTAAATCCTTCCAAGTCAGTCACAAATCTGATGTACACACAATATAAATGATCTGATATCCCCTCCTTTAACATAATGCTTTTTGACTATGTTGTGATATAATCACATTTATTTTGTATTCAGAGAAAATTGTCAACCTCAATGCACCCATAAGTTGTTTGTTAGAATAGGGCACTGACACTTAAAAGGCACTGCAGAAGTGTAATAGCTTTAAGTAAACCAGAAATATTCCTTGGGATAACAAGGCATCTATAAAATATGTTAGCATTTTATTGAATAACATCTATACAGTGTAGATACGATAATGAATAGATAACTGAATTTTGTTTTGCCTGACACTTCATTTTCTTTATAAGTTATGGAACAGAAATAAAACCAAAAATCTCAAATGATTTAGATGTCTAAAGCATATTTAACAATTGACAAATTTATATAAGCTCTGAAAGATGAATTTCCAATTAGAGGTTACTTTCATGAAGGAAAACTGAGATGATATCTTAATGAAAGTTTTGCCTTGAGTATATTTTAACAAAACAAAGTTCTGGATTCGATATACTACTTTGAATGCATTCATTCTGAAAATTCATGTATCATTCTACTTTATAATATTTTTTTCTGATGATCTTTTAATTTTCTTCCCTTAAGGATGGGATGTGAAGTGCTGAATAATATGAATGTTTGTCTATATACAAAATATGATTGTAAAGGACAGGAGTTTTGCAAATAAAGCACATTACACACAAAATATAAATAACTTCCCTTTTAAAAGTTACTGAAAATGAAGAATACAGAACATGGTTATAGGCACTTACATTGCTATCAAATGCAGGAATTCACTTCAATAAGAAGTGTCTGCTTCAGAAGGTTCATGGCATTGGTGTTCCAACTTTGGACAGGATGCTTTCCATGAGATAAAAATAATAATTACCACCCTCCACCCCTGCAAAAAAGATGGTGGAGGGAGGAAAACAAAGTCCAAATTTATGGACATTTTAAACTTCTTTTGGCCTTTCTTTCTATCAACTTTTATGTTAAAAAATAAGGTTGGTGGGGAAGCTGATCTCACCTGCAAGGTAAATGGCTTTTACATGATTGGCAAATCTTAGTCAGATATTGCATTTTTAAAGCACAAAACCACCAGCCACCACTATCTTCCTGTGCATTCATAAATTTTCTTCTAATTCAAATGGCAGCAGAGGAATTCTGCTGTGCACCTGTGTTTGTGCACACACACACCCACACCATTATCAAGGCATGACAAACTATCATAAACTAAGCAGTATCCCAAACAGATCATAATCTACAAGTTGTTTTACAAAGGTAGAATACAGATAGATTACATTTTCTCAGGTAGAAGGCAAAGTATATAATTCCTCCGTCTCTGCTGAACTCATTTATCTTCTTAAGGCTTTCACAGAAAGCACCATTTTATGAACAGGCAATTCAGTACCCAGAGTTTGAATGGAGACTTACTAATCAGGATGGAAGTCTTGATGCAGTTCATAAAAATCCAAATAAAAAAAAAAGGCATCGAAAACCACATTTAAAATAAAACCGTCCATATATAAAGAATGAAGCGTTCATAAGTTCCCAGCTTGTAGTCTACAGGGTATTGAAAGGTTTAGTATTAGCAGCCTGTGAAGGTGTAGTGAGGAAAGAGTCTGAGAACCAAGTTAACATCCTTATTCCACTTTAATTCCACCTGTTCCTTGGGTGAAACAGTTCTTGCAGTCTAGAATTTCTCCTCGTGATTTACTGTCAAATCTTTACATCTTGGGATTCAACCATCTTAGCAAGTGTCTTCTTGATTCTCAATGCTGTAAGTCTGGAGGCTGGATTGTGGGCCCAGCATTCTGACATTAGCCTCAAAACTGCTCGTAGACACTGAAGAGTAAAGAGAATTTAGTGAGCAGGTAAACATCTGTGGAGAGACTTAACCAATCAATCCCTCAGGTGATTGAGTTCCACTTACTTCATCACTGTTCCATCGGTTAGACACAATTGGCCGCAAACGTTTGACACACACAACCTCACGCATATCTTCATATGAAGGATCGCTGGGTACCATGTTGTAATATGGCAACTGGTACTCTTCCACTATCCCTGCAGGGAGTGAGAACAAATAATGGGTACAAAGATGGTAGCTGGACAAAATTCAATCTATTCAACATCTTTCCAGGAACTATGGAACTAAAACGGGTTCCTATACATATTAAAAACAAAACAAAACAATTATAGAATGATAGAATTCACTTTCAATAGTAATTGTTATGTTCTTCTCTTACTTATGCCCAATTATTTCCTCTACCTCCATCAGAGTTGCCATTACAGCTCTGAGATATTTCATCCACAAAAGGCATATCACCAATATCTTTTTAAAAGGTAAGGTATATTGCTTACTTTCCCAAAAGTTTTTTTTGGTTTTTTTTTTTTTAGCTAAAAGACATTTTTATTTAAAGTCTTCATCCTTCATTCTAGTTTCAGATCAACAAGAGGAAATCCATCTTTCTGGCTGCCACAGAAGCTATGGATTCACAAGTGTCCCCAGAATTCAGAGTTAAAGAATTTAAATTTGCAAATGCTTTTACGTAGGGGTTAGGAGGCAATTATAATACATACCGACACAGAAGACGTCTGTATGTTGCTAAATCTAAAGGTCAATTCTCAGATCTCATCTTGATCTTCCAACAGCATTTGACATGGTTGATTACTCTTTCCTTCTTGAATCACTTTGCTTCATTTAGCACCCACTCCCTTGTTTGTGCCTCCTACCTCTATAGCCACTCCTCACTCTCCTTTGGTAGTTCTTTTGTTTTTTAATTTTTTTTTTTATTGAGATTGTTCAGATACCATACAACTATCCAAAGATCCAAAGTGTACAATCAGTTGCCCACGGCACCACCATACAGCTGTGCATCCATCAATACAATTATTTTTTTCCCAATTTTTAGAACATTTTCACTACTCCAGAAAAGAAACAAAGCCAAAACATGGAAACTCACATCCTCCCATACTCCTAACCACACCCCACACCCCATTATTGATTCAGTTTTGGTACAGTACATTTGTTACTGTTGATGAAAGAATGTTAAAATACTAACTGTAGTATATAGTTTGCAATAGGTATATATTTTTTCCCTATATGCTCCTCTATTATTAACCTCTAGTTATAGTGACATACGTTTGTTCTAGTTCATGAGAGAGATTTCTAATATTTGTAGTTAATCACGGACACTGTCCACCACAAGATTTGCTGTTTTATACATTCCCATCTTTTAACCTCCAACTTTCCTCCTGGTGACATGTGTGACTCTGAGCTTTTGCTTTCCACCACCTTCACGCACCTTTTAGCACTGTTAAGTTATTCTCATTACATGCTACCATCACCCTTGTCCATTTCCAAATATTTAAGTTCACCCTGCTTGAACATTCTGCTCATAAGCAACCGCTCCCCATTCTTTAGCCTCATTCTATATCCTGATAGCTTATATTTCATGTCTATGAGTTTACATATTATAATTAGTTAATATCAGTGAGACCCCGCAATATTTGCCTTTATGTGTCTGTCTTATTTCACTCAATATAGTGCCCTCAAGGTTTCTTCATCAACCCATTTCTTTTAAGATGGTTTTGTTCAAACACTATACATTCCGTCCTAAGTAAACAATCGTTGGTTCCCCGTATAGTCACGTATCTATGTATTGAGCACCATCACCATTCTCTATATAAGGACATTTCTTCCACAAAGACAGAGGAAGAGTCAAAGAAGGCAGAGAGGCAAAAGAAAAAGGCAAGAGAGAAAAACAAACAAACAAACAAAAAAACTTGGTAGCTAGAAGGTGATAAAAGGACAGACAGCATTAACCTGAAGTAGAATAAAGAGTCAGAAAACATCACCAATGCCTGGAGTCCCATACCCTTCCCCTATTCCCCATCCCTCCATAAGCATTTAGCTTTGGTATATTGCTTTTGTTACATTAAAGGAAGCATAATACAATGTTTCTGTTAATTCTAGCCTCTAGTTTGCATTGATTGTATTTTCCCCCCAATCCCACCCTATTTTTAACACCTTGCAATGTTGACATTCATTTGTTCTACCTCATGTAAAAACATATTTGTACCTTTTATTACAATCGTTGAGCATCCTAGGTTTCCCTGAGTTACACAGTCCCAGTCTTTATCCTTCGCCTTTTGTTCTGGTGCCCGCATGGTCCTAGCCTTCCTCTTTCAACCATATTCACAGTCATCTTTGTTCAGTGTACTTACATTGCTGTGCTACTATCTCCCAAAATTGTTTTCCAAACCTCTCACTCCTGTCTTTTCCTTTCTGTCTGCAGTGCTTCCTTTAGTGTTTCCTGTAGAGCAGGTTTCTTGTTCACAAACTCGGGTCACTGTCTGTCAGAGAATATTTTAAGCTTTCCCTGATACTGAAGGATAGTTTTGCCGGATATAGGATTCTTGGTTGGTGGTTTTTCTCTTTCAGTATCTTAAATGTATCACCCCACTTCCTTCTTGCCTCCATGGTTTCTGTTGAGAAATCCACACATAGTCTTATCAAGCTTCCTTTGTATGTGATAGATCGTTTCTCTCTTGCTGCTTTCAGGATTCTCTCTTTATCTTTGATGTTTGATAATCTGATTATTAAGTGTCTTGGTGTAGGCCTATTCAGATCTATTCTGTTTGGGGTATGCTGTGCTTCTTGGATCCATAATTTTATGTCTTTCACAAGAGACGGGAAATTTTCATTGATTATTTCCTCTATTATTGCTTCTGCCCCTTTTCCCTTCTCTTCTCCTTCTGGGACACCAATGACACGTAAATTCTTGCTTTTTGTTGTCTTTAAGTTCCCGGAGACGATGCTTGTATTTTTCCATTCTTTTCTCTATCTGTTCTTTTGTGTGTAGGCTTTCAGGTGCCTTGTTCTCCAGTTCCTGAGTGTTTCCTTTTGCCTCTTGAGATCTGCTGTTGTATATTTCCAGTGTGTCTTTCATCTCTTGTGTTGTGCCTTTCATTTCCATAGATTCTGCCAGTTGGTTTTTTGAACTTTCAATTTCTACCTTATGTACGTCCTGTGGTTTCATTATACGGTTCATCTCTTTTGCCATATCTTCCCTCAACTTTTTGAATTCACTTATTATTAGTTGTTGCAATTACTGCATCACAGTTGAAATGCAAGTTTGTTCCGCTGACTGGGCCATAACCTCATTTTTCTTGGTGTAGGTTGTAGTTTTCTGTTGTCTAGGCATGGTTTCCTTGGTTACCCAATCAGGGCTCGCCAGACCAAAAGGGGCTAAGGTCCCAGAAGGAAGAAATATTTAGTATCCGGTTTCCCTGAGAGTGTGTCTTAGAAAATTGGTACACCCTGTGAGGCCTCAGGTCACTGTGCTTTTCTGCCCAGCAGGTGGCGCCTGTTAGCCTATAATTCTTGACTGGGGTAAGTTCTAAATGAAAGGCAGATAGTAGAGCTGGGCCCCACCCCTTTCCTCTTAGAGAAGATAGATGCCCTAGGGGGGAGGTCATTAGCATTTCAATGGTCTCTCTCTGCCTGTGCTATATACCCTTGTCTGGGTCACAGAACTGGGAACTGAAAATGGCTGAGGCTTTCTCCACTGAGTCAAAAAAGGAACAGAGCTAGTCCGAGGAGACCCTCTGGCTCTCCAAGGTCAGTCGTCACCCAAAGCCTCTTTCTACTTGTTGGAGATTTGTACCTCATAGTGAGCAGTTCACACTCACTAATTAAAACCCCAGTTGGAGTTCAGCTGAGCTATATTTGCTTGCTGGGAGAAAGCGTCTCTCTGGCACCACTAGGCTTTGTAGCTCGGGCTGTGGGGGAGGGGTCTCCTGATTCAGATCCGCAGGTTTTACTTACAGATTTTATGCTGTGATCTCGGGCATTCCTCCCAATTCAGGTTGGTGTATGATGAGTGGACGGTCACGTTTGTCCCCCTGCAGTTATTCCGGATTATTTACTAGTTGTTTCTGTTTTTTTTTTTTCAGTTGTTCTAGGGGGCTACTTAGCTTCTACTCCTCTCTATGCCACCATCTTAGATCCCTCCCTTCCCTAAAGTTTTAATCTGATTATCTCCTTACATAACTGTTCCTACTAATGAATCTGGTTTTATTTTCTTATTCTGTTTTGCAGTAAAGACTTAACATGATGTGCAGAAAAGAGTTAATGTAGCAGGCCTGAGAGTGCTATCCTTAGAAAGCCCTGCTAACAAAGTTGGCCCTTGGCTGGTAAACAGTTCCCTACGCTGATATAAAACTCCCAAAATGATAAGAGTGGCTCACTGTGCCTCGACTGCGCAAATGATATGCTCAACAATTGCTTTCTTGCTGGGAGTCTGGAATATAGGCATGTGCTAGGCAGAGGGTGCCAACATGACAAGCTTCAAATGACCACCTTGGAATGCTGAGTCTCTCAGGAGTTTCCCTGGATGACAGCATTTTATACATGCTGTCACAATTCATTTTGTTAGAGAGGACTCTTGGACACTTGCCCTGATTTCCTCTGGCCTTTGCCCCATGTGCCTTTTTCCTTTGCTGATTTTGCTTTGTATCCTTTCACTATAATCAATCTTAGCTGTGAGTACAACTATATGCTAAGTCCTGTGACTCCTTCTGGAGAATTACTGAACCTGGGAGTGGTCTTGGGGACTTCTGACTTGTATGACACTTAAATTATATAACTGGAGATGCTATTTTAAAAATGATGGGCATATAAACATAACCAGAAACATATTACTCCAAATTCCTACCTCCTGTGATACAACGACGGGCCATTTCCCAAATGATCAAGCCAAAGCTATAGATGTCAGCCATTATGTAGGGCTGGAAATGGTTTTTATTCAGGCTTTCATCTAGCACTTCTGGAGCCATGTAGCGTTTGGTACCAACCCTTGTATTCAAGGGTACATCAACTTCATTTGTATCACTGAAACAAAAGAAAGACAACATCTGTGTTGACGGCCAAGAACAAAAAGGTTTATCTTGTATTTTGTCACACTTTGTAAAAGCTATTCTCTCTCTCCAGCCATGTATATAATGGCTAACTGGTAAACTTCATGTTCTATTTGAGCTCTGCTATTAGTTGCAAATAATGGATATAAATTGCTTTGGTTGGCTAGCACCTTTTCCTTCTTTTGTTTTTGAGTCACCTATGCAGAGGCAGAAGAGATGCCATGGCACAGACAGTGTCGCCAAAAGAGATATTATGAGTTCTTCAGGAACTCCTGTATTTAGCTGCCAACTGAAGGAGGATGACCCTGTAAATGGAGAAGCACCTGAAGAACTACAAAGAAAAGAGGAAGCTAAAAGAAGTGATTATTTCAAGAAGGAGAAAGAATAAACACTATTGAATGCTGCTGAGGTTAAATAAAATAAGAACTAAAAATAGTCTTTACATTTATCAACATGAAGGTTGGTCACTGATGATCTTAGTAAGAGGTGTGTCAGTGGAATGACAGTGGAAGCCAGACTGGGGTGGGCTGAGGGGCAAATAAAAATTAGGGCAACATAGGAAGATTACCATCTGTTTACATGAAAAAAATGACTTGAAGAAAAAGGAAAGAGAAATCTAAGAAAGAGGACAACAGTCAATATAAGAAATAGTTGCAGTCCTGGGAAGAGTAAATGAGAAAATAAATTAAAAGTGGGTCATTTACTTTTACCACTACATGTGACAAGCTTGGCCTTCGGGACATAGGATTATATTTTCTTCTTTGTGAATCTATCACACTACTTAGCTGTATTGTAACATTTACATATTCATATCGACAATTAGTAATAAATGAATTTTATTGGTTTTTCAATTTTTGGACTAAATTTTAGAGTTGCAAGATAAGAATACCTTGTTACTTAGGCCCTTAGTTCTGGCAGATTCTGGAACTGTATTTTGAAGTAGAGATTAGTAACACATTATATTTTCTTATAAAGCATCTGATGAACATCTGAACCAACAAACACTACATAGATGAAAAACAACAGGTTTAGCACACAGTAACAACCAAGGGGAAGATTTAAATGTCTCGTTTTTATTTTACACTCTGGTACTTTTATTTCATGAATTGAAATGAATCCTTAAGTGTGAAATGGCTGCTGCATTCTCGAGTTACAGTACAGTAAAACAGTTTCAATGGTTTCCTAAAAGTTTTATAATTCTAATTGTTTAAAAATATTGACAATATCAAGTAGTGTTAGAGAAATGGCATATTTATACCCTGTTGGTGAGAATGTAAATTGATACCAGCTTTCTGAAGGGATGATTTGTAATATACCATAATTTAATATGCACATATCCTTTGTCTAAGTAACCTTTCCTAGGTTACCTGTATAAGTTTATATATAAATAGTTGTACATATATGTATATAATACAACAATATTCATTAAAGCATTTTTAAATAGAAATAAACAAGACGTAACCAAATGTCTATCGATTGGTTAACAGTTGGGATAAAGTACAGTACATCTACATTACAAAAAACTATGCATCTGTTAAAAAAGAATGACGGAATCTATAGACATTTAAGGAGAAGGATGTCTAAGACAATAAGCACAGTAGGATTATGAGAATTATGCACAGTAGGATGCAATTTTTGTAAAAAACAAACAAAAAACCCAACTCAATATTTATATAACTATAAAAGCACTGGCACAAATTTTAGGATGCCACTATTCTGAATACAAATATGCAAACATCTTTTAGAAATTAAAATAATTTCAAAACGATCTGGCAAAGAACCACTTACCTGTTGAATTTAACAGCAAGGCCCAGGTCAGCAATACAACAACTACCATTTTTCTTGATGAGGATGTTTTTGCTTTTTAGGTCTCGATGAGCAATTGCAGGCTTTCCTTGGGTGCCATAAATTTCTGTGTGGAGATGGCACAGACCGCAGGCAGCTGAATAAGCCAATTTGAGCAGGGCTCTGGTGTCTAGTGTAGCACATTTCAGGAAGTCATAGAGAGATCCATTTTCATGGTAATCAGTAATCAAATAGAGCTGAGTCCAGGAACCTGTGCCTTTAATGTCTGCTGCTATAAAACCTGTCCAACGAATGAGTTCAAGAGGTCAGCTATCACAGAGGTGGACAGGAAGAATAATGGAGCTCACTTAGGAGACTGAGAACCACTCAGGCAGTCACCTACAGATAATAAAAATCTAATCTTCCTGACAAAATCTGCATGTGTTACTTAAAAGTTGTGTTTTCACCACTTACACTCCTGCATTAAATTTAAAATAATCTTAACAATAATCATGAAAATGATGGTATGACTAAGAAAAAGAGTGAGACCACATAAATAACCTGGGAAATGTTACCTATCTACACGTTTCCCTAAGCATGGGAAATGAGAAAGAATGTGGAAAAGACTCACAATTTCAAAGTGAAAAATGGATACTTAAGAATAATAAAGTTAAACATGTTCAATTAACAATTAGCTCCTAATTAAATCAACTCCCATTTGCTCATCAATACCTCATCATTTCTGCCTTTTCAGTCTGGCTCGTTGACTAGCAGGTCAACAATAAAGTGCCCCCCTTTCTCTTCT
Organism: Choloepus didactylus; assembly: GCF_015220235.1. Classification (NCBI taxonomy): domain Eukaryota; kingdom Metazoa; phylum Chordata; class Mammalia; order Pilosa; family Megalonychidae; genus Choloepus; species Choloepus didactylus. The sequence continues at coordinate 83,057,197 of NC_051321.1, read as the reverse complement.
CTTCTCTCCCATTGGAAAAAGGCCACGGAGTGCCTACGGTATGTTTGGCATTGTGCTCCATACATTCTCTAAATTAAAGGTTAGGGAAACAGTAGCTGAAAAGTCAAGAAAACTACATAAATTTATGTACTTACTGATCAGATCGTACCTAAGTTATAAGCTGTGTAAATGTGGGAGAAAAACCTACTAAGCACAGAACACACAATGAAATTGCACCTTACGGGGAGTGGGGTGGGGTGGGGAACGTAGCTTACGATAGGTAAAAGGCACATATGGTTAAAATTACCCTAGAAAATTGCTTGAATTATCTAGAAAGCATTGGGTTTTCCTTACTATATCAATAAGTCCAATAAACTAGCAGTTCTTCCAATGGTGAAACTCACTACTGTTTTTTTGTAGTAAATAATGTGGTTAGTTGGCATTCAGGACTGTGTTGAATTGAAACAGTGCAACCGAGTTTCCTTTAGCCAAATGCACCTAGATGAATTCACATACATTTTCCAAGCCCCAATGCCAGGCTTCCACCTGCATCCCTCTAACCTTATCAGGATATGTAACTGACTGAAATCAAACCTGTACTCACCAAGAATATTCTCATGACGCATAAGCACAGTTTGGTAGATTTCAGTTTCTCGAAACCAACTAGCTTCTTCCGTGGTGAAAAACACTTTGACAGCCACTTTTTCACCACGCCATTTACCCATCCACACTTCTCCATATCGGCCTTTACCAACTTGCCGAACCATCTGAATCTGTTTGGCAATAGTTCGCTGAACCTTCATAGAAAAAAGTAAAAGGTTTTGAGTTCTTGATGAAAAGAACTAATTAAGACTAAGAAATTGGTCTGACAGCTCAACTCATCAAAAAGCATGGTATATACAACCAACTATCTCTGATGTTATAATTTACAACATTTCAAAAGAAGAAACAATGTATAATATATTCTGAAATAATAAGCTAACAGGTTAGTTAATGTGGCAGAATGTTTGCCAAAATGGCCATACCTCCTTGTCGACACACCCCACTGACTCTCAGCTTGGTCACATGATTTGCATTGGCCAAAAAAGCAATAGCAAATGTGATGTAAGCAAAGACTTTGTCTTCGTGCACTGGGGCTTGTCCATTCTTGGGAACCCTGTGGCCAGTGAACAATACCATGTCACTTGTCAGCCATGCGCATGGACTAGGCCATCCAGCTCAAGATGAGCACGCCCAGAAGAACAACTGCCCAGTAGACAACAGAATCATGAGAAATAATAAATATTTGTTGCTTCAATTAACAAACTTTTGGGGTGGTTTGTTAATGCAGCAAGATCTAACAACAGCTAAAAAATGTTCAACTCATCCTATAAGACCTTACGTGATCTGGCCCCTGCCTAGCTCTTCGGCCTCATCATTCCCTGTAATCGCTGGCCCCATCCCCTTGATTCACCTTATTTCAATTCTTAGAATTCACTCAAGCTCATTCCTGCCTTCAAGTCTTTTGGCATATACAGTTCCCTTTACTTAGAAAACTGAGTTCCTGTATTTATCATAGTTATAATTTCATAATTACTTAGACACAACTGTTTGAATTCAATCTCCTCTCCTCACAGATAACAGGTATTTATTTAGAAAATTACCTAAAATACAAGTGCTATAATAAATATTTGTTGAACGGATGAAAGATATACATTAATTGCTTCCTTTCATTTTCCAACGCATTAGTTGTTGTTCTAATTAAAAAGAACACTATGTTCTGGGTTGGAAATGCAACTCAAATTGGCTAGATTTTGTGCATACCTAAACTGACTGACTTCAAAGATAATTTATAACAGAACCGTTTGTAATTTTTTGTTAGGATTATTAAGGTGTAATTTACATACAAGAAGTTACCCTTTTTGAGTAGAGTTCAATGAGTTTTACACTTACAAATGCATGCAGTCATATAGCCAACGACATCACAATTAAGACAGAATATTTCCATCACCTGAAAAGGTTCCCTTTTGCCTCTGCAGTTAATCTCCTCCTAACCCACTTCTACATCATGGCATCACTGATCTGTTTTCTCTCCTATAGTTTTGCCTTTTCTGGAAATGTAAAATATGTAGTCTTTTGTGCCTAGGTTCTTTCCCTTAACACAAAATGCTTCGGAAACTCATTCATATTGTTGGATCTATCAGTAGTTTGTTCCTTTTTTTTGCTGAGTAGTTTTTCACTATATGAATGTACCACAATATTTTTATCCATGTACCAATTGTTGGACTTTTGGGTTGTTTTAAATTTATCCCTATTATGAATAAAGCTGCTTGAACATTCACATTCAGGTCTTTGTGTGGACATGCTTTCATTTCTCTTATGTAAATACAGAGTAGAAGGATTATTTCTTTGTATGGAAAGCATTGCTTAACTTTTTAATAAGCAAGCTGTTTTCCAAAGTGGCTGTACCATTTTACATTCCCATCAGCAATGAATGATATTTCCAGTTGTTCTATATCCTTTTCTGTACTTGATATCATCAATCTTAGCCTTACCAGTGGGTGTGCACTGGTATCTCAATGTGTTTAATTTGCATGTCCATGACGACTAATGAAGTTGAGCATTTTTTCACGTTTATTTGCCAATTGTATATTTTCTTTGTGGAAGTGTCTGTTCAAATATTTTGTCCATTAAAAAAATTAAGTTGTCTTATTATTGAGTTACACTCTACACATAAATCCTTTATCAGAGATACGTTTTGCAAATATTTTCTCCAAGTCTATGATGTCTTTTTATTTCTCAACAGGGTCTTCTCAAGAGCAGAAGTTTTAAATTTTGACCAAGCCTAGTTTATCATTGAAAAAAAAAAAAATTTTCATGTTTTTTGTGTCATAAGAAATCTTCATTCAACCCAAGGTCATAATGATTTTCTCCAACACTTTCTTCTAGAGGTTTGATGGTTCCACATTGTGTTGATTACAATTACAGCTTTATAATAAGTCCAGAAATTAGACAGTGAGTCCTCCAATTTTGTTCTTTTTCAAAATAGTTTTGGCTCTTCTAGGTCCTTTGCATTTCCATATAAATGTCAGAATCAGCTCAACAATTTCTACCAGAGTTCTCCTCTGGTTTGGATTGAATTTAAACCATGTATCAATTTGAGGGTAACTAAACTCTTAATAGTCTGAGTCCTCTGATTCATAAACAGGATATGTATCTCCATTAATTTAGGTCTTTAATTTCTTTCAGCAATGTTTCATAGTTTTCAGTGTGCAGATCTTTTGTTAAATTTATTCCTAAGAATTTCATGTTTTTGATGCTATTTTAAATATTTTTAAAATTTCACTTCCCAAGTTGACTGACAGTGTATTTAAATTTGATGGATTTTGTACACTGGTCACGTAGTCCATAAGCATGATTGATCGTAGAAGGTTTTTTGTACCTTCCTTGGGCTTTTCTACATAGGCAATCATGTTGCCCACATATAAAGACAGTTTTACTTTAAAATTAGAAATTAGTGTATTTACTTTAACCATAAGCAAGTAAACAATTAAAAACCTATCTGGATACAAAGTGTTTATTATAAGGGCTCTCTCCATCCCTAAATCTGAGTATTTCCATATTTGTAATCCCCTTTAAAATTATTTTGATTAAACTGTGTTTTGGCAAGATAGTATTTCATTAAGCAAAGTGTCCTCTCTATGATGATCAGTGGGAGAAACTTCTCTTTGACTTCAGAAACTAAAACAGTTATACTTCTCCAAACAATTAGTTTAACCTAATAGATGCAAGGAATCTTACATCTGATTCCTCTAGTTGGCTACTAAAATGCTTAGAGCAAAATCTGTGCTCTCTCTCTGGCACTTTTGTAGGAGATCATGACCACATTTTCTTTACTATCCTCATTCTACCTTTCTTGCCTATTATGTTTTTCTCCTTTCCATTTTTCTTATTTTTAACTATTTTGTCTTGCATTATTATATGCATCTTTTTAAATAAGGAGAAAAATTAAAAACGTGTCGAGTAATATTTCCTAGTCTGCATTAACTATGCTGTCCATTATAATAGGAGGCCATGTTCTGTATCAGGATAGCCTGGATGTTTATATGAAATTTCATCTTACCAATAAAGGTAGTCCAGATCCACTACCAGAACTTTGTGACTGATCAATAAGGTCTTTTAACGATTCTCCAACTGGAATAAATGCTTCATCCTGTTCCAAATCACGATTGTAACGACGTCTACTTGAGATGCTCTTACAATAATGCCTTTCAAAAAAGCAGAAAACAATCTATATTAAAATCCTAAAACTATAAATTCTGAGATAAGAAAAAACTGTAATTTCGGTCATCTAAACCATCACTCTTCCTTTGACAGATTCATATGCAAATCGGTCTTATAGGATAATATATCACGTTATAAAATACATCTGGAAATGTAGTTTATGAGGTAGCATTCTATGCACCATGTTGAAATGGAAACATGTCCATAGTGGATTGGCAAGGGGAGAAAAAAGCACCCTTTAAGTGGCATGTAAAGTGTGATCTTACACATAAAAATTTTTAAAAATATGTATTAATAAATGTCTTAAGAGTTGAAAGGATATATAACAAACTGCAAATAATAGTTATTTCTGGAGGGTAGGAATATTTACTTTCTATTTTATATTTCCTGTATTTATACACACGTATTTTTATATCAAAACAAAATAATAGTTAACAACAAAGCTCTTAGAGCTAATAAGTGAATTTAGCAAAGTGGTGAGGCAGTAAGAGCAATACCACAAAATCTTTAGTGATTCTATACACAAGCAGTAAACAACCTGAAGAATAAATCAAGAAAAAAAATTCTACTTGCAATAGTGACTAAAAGAATTAAATATCTAGGAATCAATCTAACCATGGATGTAATGGACTTATACACAAAAACTACAAGACACTACTAAAAGAAATCAAAGAAGACCTAAATGGAAGGACATTCCGTGTTCATGGATTGGAAGACTAAATATCATTAAGCTGTCAATCCTACCCAAAGCAATTTATAATTCAATGTAGTTTCAATAAAAACTCCAACAACCTTCTTTGGAGACAGAATTTATCTGGAAGGGTAACGGGTCCTGAATAGCCTAAGCCATGTTGAAAAAGAATGAAGTTGGAGGACTCACACTTCACCACCTTAAAACTTATTACAAAGCCACAGTAATCAAAACAACATGGCACTGGGAACAAGACAGATATAAAGACCAATGGAATCAAACTGAAAGCTCAGAAACTGACCCTCACATTATAGCCAATTGATTTTGTTGTTGTTGTTGTTGCTGTTGAATTCAGTTTTATTGAAATACATTCACACACCATACAATCATCCATGATATACAATCCACTGTCCACAGTATGATAACATAGTTATGCGTTCATCACCACAATCTATCTCTGAACATTTTCCTCACATCAGAAAGAACCAGAACAATAAAAAATAAAAGTGAAAAAAAAAACACCCAAATCATCCCCCCATCCCACCCCATTTGTCCTTTAGTTTTTATCCCCATTCCTCCACTCATCCATACACTAGATAAAGGGGGTGTGATCCACAAAGTCTGCACAATCACACTGTCACCCCTTGTAATCTACATTATTATATAATTGTCTTCAGGAGTCCAGACTGCTGGGTTGGAGTTTGGTAGTTTCAGGTATTTACTTCTAGCTATTCCAGTACATTAAAGCCTAAGAGGTGTTATCTATATAGTGCATAAGAATGTCCACCAGAGTGACCTCTCGACTCCATTTGGAATCTCTCAGCCACTGAAACCATTTCATCTCATTTTGCATCCCCCTTTTGGTCAAGAAGATACTCTCAGTCGCACGACGCCGGGTCCACATTCATCCCTGGGAGATTCACAACCCTGGGAGTTGGGTCCCACGTAGGGGGGAGTAGCCAATTGATTTTTGACAAGGGGGCAAAGACCACTCAATACTGAAAGACTAGTATCTTCAACAAATGGTGCTGGGAAAATTAGGTCTCCATTTGCCAAAATAAGGAGGAGGACCTTTACCTCACACCATATTAAAAAATCAACTCAAAATGGATCAAAGCCCTCAATGTAAGAGCCAGAACTATCAAACTGCTATTACAAAATGTAGGTAAACATCTTCAGAACCTTGTGGTAGGCAAAGTTTTTTAGACTTTACACCCAAATCACAAGGAACAAAATGAAAAAATAGATAAATGGGACCTCATCAAAATTAAAACTTTTGTGCATCAAAGGACTTTATTATGAAAGTTAAATGACAAGCTACACAATGGGAGAAAGTATTTGTAAACCACATATCTGATAAAGGATTAATACACAGATTATATAAAGAAATCCTTCAACTTAACACCAAAAAGACTAACAATCCAATTAAAAGGAGCAAAACACCTGAATAGACATTTCTCCAAAGAAGATACACAAATGGCCAGAAAGCACGTGAAAGATGTTCAGCATCATTTGCCGTCAGGGAAATGCAAATCAAAACCACAATTGGTATACTATTTTACACTCATTAGAATGACCTCTATTTAAAAAACCAGAAAATTACAAGTGTTGAAGAGGATGCAGAGAAATAGGAACACCTGCTCATTGCTGGTGACAATGTAGAATGCTAACAGTTCGGCGGTTCCTCACCTCAGAAAGTTATATATAGAATTACTGTATGACTTGGCAATCCCACTAATAGGTATATAGTCAAAAGATTTGAAAGCAGGGACTCAAACAGATATTTGCACACCGATGTTCATAATGGCATTATTCACAACTGCCAAAAGATGGAAGCAACCCAAGCGCCCATCAACCAATGAATGGTATACATATAATGGGATATATTCAGCCGTAAAAAGGAATGAAGTTTTGATAAATGTGACAACATGGATGAACCTTGAAGACATCATGTTGAGTAAAATAAGCCAAACAGGACACATATTGCGTATCTCACTGACATGAAATAATTCAAATAAGCAAGCTCATACAGTCAGAATCTAGAATATAGACTACCAGGGGATGGGTGGGGATAGGGAATGGGAAGCTGGGCTTAAAATGTAAAGGTCCCTATTTGGAACGATGGAAATGTTTTGGTAATGGATGGTGGTGATGGTAGTACAACATTGTTAACATAATTAACAGCACTGAGATATATATCTGAATGGGGTTAAAAGGGGAAATATCAGGTTTTATATATGACAATACAATAAAAAATTGAAAAGAAAATCTATGGAACTGCACTACACAAAGAGTGAACCCTAAGTGAAACCATGTAATACAGTTAATAGTACAACCATAAACCTGTGCTATCAATTGCAAAAAATGTTCACACTGATACAATGTGTTAATAATAAGGTGGTATGTGGGAATCCTCCATTTTATCCATGGTTTGTTCTGTAAAACCGCAACTTCTCTAAAAAAAGGTAAAACAAAAAACAAACAAAAAAACTACCCACCACCAAAACAAAACAGAACAGAAAAGGTATTTCCAATTTGAAAAAAAGAGAAAAGGAGTTTATGAAAAAGAAATCAAATAGGGTCTCAGTAATTCATTGTATTTCTGAAGACCTCTCATTTTAAAACTTCAAATTATGAACTATTTCAAACATACATGAATTCGATTAATTCAATTTGTACCCATGTGGACATCATGTAAATTTAACAAATATAAAGATTATACTATATTTACTTTAAATATATTTTAAATGAATAAATGTCATAGAAATATTTGAAGCTCCAACCATTTCCCTCCTTAGAGACAATCACTGTCCTGAAGGTGGGTTTATTTATACTTTTATTATACATATGGTACTGGTTTTGATGTAGTATGCCCCTCAAAATGCCATTATCTTTGATGCAGCCTTGTGTGGGCAGGAAACGTATTGGTGTTGATTGGGTTGGAGACTTTTGATTGGATGTTTCCGTGGAGATATGATCACTCAACTGTGGGTGACATCTTTCACTGGATAATTTCTATGGATGTGTAGTCCTGCTCATTCAGCATGGGCCTTGATTAGTTTACCGGAGCACTATATAAACTTGGAGAGAAGGAGTGAGCTTGCTACAGCTAAGAGGGACATTTGAAGAACGCACAGGAGCTGAGAGAGGAAGTGCAGTTTACAGAGACATTTTGGAGACAGCCTTTGAAAGCAGACTTTTGCTCTGGAGAAGCTAAGAGAGGACAAACGCCCCAAGAGCAACTGAAAGTGACATTTTGGAGAGAAGCTGAAGCCTAGAGAGGAACGTCCTGGGAGAAAGCCATTTTGAAACTAGAGCTCCGGAGCAGACGCCAGCCATGTGCCTTCCCAGCTAAGAGACGTTTTCCGGATACCACTGGCCATCCTCTAGTGAAGGTGGATGCCTTACCAATTGCTGATGCCTTACCTTGGACACGTTATGGCCTTAAGACTGTTAACTGTGTAACCAAATAAACCCTCTTTATAAAAGCCAATCCATTTCTGGTGTTTTGCATTCTGGCAGCATTAGCAAACTAGAACACATACATATATTCATAACAACACAGTTTTTCTGTATAAACATTTACATAAATGGTATCTATTGTGTATTAATAACTTGCAACTTGCTTTTAAAAAACTCCTTATGTTTTACATAGTTATCTATGTTGATACATGTAAAAAAAACCCAAGAGCTCATTTTTAAGGATGCTGAGCATGCCAGGCAATGTTCATGCATTGACTTATTGCATCTTTACAAAATCTCTAAGAGATAAGGAGTATTGGTCCCATTTTACAAACATGGAAACGATGGTGAAGAGGTTTATCACTAGCCCTGGGTCACACAACTAGCCTACTGGTAAAACGGGAGGCCAAACCCAGAGGCCTGGATCTGGAGTTCTTGGTCTTGGCTGGCACCATTGTGTCAGGGGAACAACTGAAATGGTATCTAATGTTCCTGCTATGAATTTACCACAACTTGCCTAAGGACAACCAAGTTTTCAGTTATTTCCAAATGTCTGCCATATGTACAAGGCTGCAACAAACATTCGTGTGCCTGTCTCCTTGTGAAATGCATGAGAATGTCTTCAAGGAAATCACCAAATTGTTCTCCAAAGTGGAATGATTTATACACCTACCAAAAGCATAATATCAGAACGTTCATTTCTCCACATTCCAACCAAAACCTAGACTTGTCATATTTTTAGACTTTGGCAAACCTAAAGGGTATAAAATAGTACTTTGTTTCAATTTGCCTTCCCCTGACTACTAGTAAGGTTGAATGTATTTCTCAAATACTTACTGTCATTCAGTTGTTTCTCTTTTCTGTGAACTGCCTGTTCATATTCTTTGCACATTATGCTACTGGAGTATTTTATTCTTTTCTTATTATTGATTTGTAAGAGTTCTTTATATACTTTGGATACTAAATCTTTGATGGTAATCTCTCAGTCTGTGATTGCCAGTCACTCTGTTTATGGTGTCTTTCATGTCAGCTTCTAACTTTCATGTAGGCAAGTTTATCAGTCTTCTACTTTTTGATATGTGCTTCTGGGTCTTTAAGAAACCCTTCCCAACCCTAACGTCATGAACATATTCTCAAGGTTCTAAAGTTTTGATTTTCTCCTCTAGTCCTTTAATCAGTTTAGAACTTATAGACTAGGATCTAATTTGACTTGTTTTTCATATATACTTGACCATTTTATGATTACAATTTTAAATTTTTATATGGGAACTTGACTCATATGGCTTAAAATTCAAAAGGCACAAAAGGATATACATTAGAAAAATACTCCTCCCACTCCTATACACAAATCATCCACTTTTCTTCCCTAGAAGGAACTTGGAACCGGGTAATCTGCTGGATTCAAACAAAAACATAAATGCTCGTGTTCATCTCCCCCACTAGGTTTTATTTCCAGAAATGGTACATCCCATAGGTACTGTTCTTCATCCTGCTTTTTCACTTAGCAATACATCTGGGGAATCATTCCACAGCAGTACATAAAGAGCTTCCTTTTTCTTTCATAGCTAAATGATATTCCACTGTATGGCTGTACCATTATAAAGTTAACCATTCCTCTAACAATAACACTTAGATTGATTTTTTTTAATTTTATTGAGACATATTTACACACCACACAAACCAACCAAAGTATACTATTACTGGCTCACAGTATCATCACATAGTTGTGCATACATCCCCACGATCAATTGTAGAATGTTTTCATTACTCCAGAACAGAATAAGAATAAAAAATAAAACTCAAATCCTCTCATATCCCTTATCCCTGTTCCAGGTTTGCTAGAGCTGCTCTTATGCAAAAATATCAGCAATAGATTGGCTTTTATAAAAGGGATTTATTAGGTTACAAATTTAGAGTTCTAAGGCCATGAAAGTATCCAAACTAAGGCATCAACAAGAGGATACCTTCACTGACGAATGGCTGATGGCTTCCAGAACACCTCTCTCAGCTGGGAAGGCACATGGCTGGCAGCGTCTGCTGGTCCTTCGCTCCTGGGTGTATTTCAAAATGGCTTTCTCCAAAATATCTCTGGGCTTCTGTCTTCGCTCCTCTCTCTCATCTCCTGTGTGTCCTTGCTTCTTTCTCCCAGGGCGTTTCTCTCTAAGCATCTGGCGGTTCTCTATTAGCTCTGGGGCAAACTCTGGGCTTCATCTTTTAGCTCAGCATCTCCAAACGTCTTTCTGTCTGCATCTCCAAGCATCTCCAAGCAGCAGTAAGCATGTGGGTCGGCTTTTAAGTTCTCTTAAGTAATCCAGTGAACCAATCAAGACCCACCCATTCCATACCTCTCCAGAAATAATTCAAAGTTTTCACCCACAATTGAGTGGGTCACATCGCATGGAAACAACCTAATCCAAATAGCCCATAAAACTGGATTAAAAGAACATGTCTTTTGTGGGGGACATAATATATCCAAACTGGCACACTCCTCCTATTATTGTCCCATAGTATCGGTGTAGTACATTTGTTACTGTTGATGAAAGAATATTAAAATATTACTATTAACTATAGTCCACAGTTTGCAATAGCTATGTTTTTTCTCATATACCCCTCATTTACTTTTTTTTACATTTGTAAAATGTAAAAGTTTGTAATAGTTCATGCAAGAATTTTATTTACATTTTTAGTGTTAATCAGTGATATACATGACTTTAAACAACTATTTTCAATCAAATTCACCTAGAATACGGCACTATTACTTGTAATCCCAATAACAAACTACCATTACCATTATCGATTTCCAGTTAAGTTCAATCTTGTTAACAATTCTGAACGTAGTAGCTTACCATTCCCCCTTCTCTAGCTTGTCTATCTCTAGGTATCTTATAGTATACATTTTAAGACTCTGAATTTACATGTTCTAGGTAGTTCATATTAATGAAATCATACATGTCCTTTTGTGTCTGGCTTATTTCATTCAGTATTATGTCCTCAAGGTTCACCCATGTTGTCACATGCTTTAGGACCTCATTCCCTCTTACTGCTGCATAATATTACATCATATGTATACACTACATTTTATTTATCTTTTGATAATCTTTTGATTATCTTCTGATGGACCCTTGGATTGTTTCCATCTTTTGGCAATTGTGAATAATGCCGCTATGAACACTGTCTGGTCATGTCCCTACTTTTAGATCTTCTGGGTATAAACCAAGTAGCAGAATTGCTGGGTGGTAGGGCAACTACACATTTAGGTTTCTGAGGAACTGCCAAATGTCTTCCACGGTGGCTGTACCATTTTACACTTCCACCAGCAATGAATAAGTGTCCCTATTTCTCCACATCCTCTCCAACATTTGTAGTTTCCTGTTTGTTTAATAGCAGCCATTCTTATATGTATGAGATATCTCATTGTGATTTTGATTTGCATTACCCTAATAATTAACGAAGAACATTTTTTCGTCTGCTTTTTAGCCATTTGTATTATTTCCTCTTTGTAAAAATCTCTATTCATATCTTTTGCCCATTTTATAATTGGGTTGTTGTCCTTTCATTGTTGCGTTGTAGGATTTCTCTACATATACTGGATATCAAACCCTTACATTTATAGATTGAGAGCCATACTATCATGAATGTAAATCAGATTTCAGAGGAACCAATTTGCATATACATCTAAACTGGAGGATCAGAAAAAGTCATCAGAAAAAAGTGAAACAAAGTATTACTGAGGTTAGTAAAAGAGACTGAGCTTACTATTTTGAAAGATATACCCTTCTTTAACTTTATTCCTATCAGTTCATGGTTTGTTATGGACAGCAACTTGTGACTTGTTGAAGCTGAGCTAAATGTGAATGAAAAACTCAAATCACTAATTCTGAAAATCTGATCAATAATGGATCTTCATGTGGGCAAAGATAGCACATAAAATCCAAAAGCTAAATAAACAAGGCAGTCATGAAGATCCCTGTGATACTGGTTTAAAACTGTGAAAGAAGCCTAAAAGACCCATTCTTGGGTCTGTGTACGTAAATACATAATGGCTGTAGGTCAGTCACTGAAAGAACCTAAATTTCCATCAATAGAGTACTAAAATTAGAAAGTAAACCTAAAACAGAATCCTATGTAGTTAAATACTGCTATGGATAATTTCTAAGATAGTTTGGAGAGGGTGAGAGAAAAAAAGCAAGCTATAGAATAAAAGTCATGGAATTATCTCATTTTAAAAACAAATGTAATGCACTTTTATAGGTACATTTACAGATAGACATAAAAACATTGTAAAACTTAAAAATAAATTATACAAATGTAAAATACTTACATACAGACAAATTAAAATAGGAACCATTCCCAACAACTTTTCAGTCCCCTGTGGACATGATATTCAGGAGGGGTGAACCTCTCATGTTTACTGTTGTAACCTACTGGATTGCTGAACCTTTTCCACAATAGAACGCATTACTATTGTAATCTTAAAATCCAATACAAATCATTTAGAAACATTTAAAATGACAATGGTTGAGGGGAAGACAAAAATTAAGAAAATAGTTTTGAGATTCAATTGAAAAACAAAGAAACAAAAATATTAGAGTAGTAAGCTATACTAAAATTTTTACAACAAAGCAAAACTTAAAAACCAAATGGTGGTCAAACTTAGCAACTGTCTTCTAAAATTATGCTTAAATACAAATAACTATGAAGACTCAAATAACTGAAGAGCTATATTTTTGGTTTCTTGGGACAAGTTTTGAAAATTCAGATATAAGAAAATTCAATATTCCATAAATAAAAAAATCATAAGCACTCAGGAACATACAATAAGTAGAAACTGTGTTCAGTTAATTGCTTGGTAGTGATTTCCTCTTTTCCCTAATGAAAACTCTCATCTAGTCAAATAGAGGAGAAATAATCATAGAATACAAGTTAATAGCTTTTGAACTGCATACAGAGATCAGTGGTTTCTGTCCACTGGATTTAAGACGAACTGTCAGTATTCTAATATTCAACAAAATATTTTAAATATCTTTCATCTTTCAAGGATATTCTTAGGTATTTCCACTGAATTCCTAATACCTAATAATAGTTGTTAAATAAATAAACTGAATATTCAAATTCCCCACCAAAAATAAGTATCTTCTTACTTGTAACAAAAGCAGCTAGAGAAGATGATCATAGCAATTATGCAGACTGCCATAGAAATGAGCACAACCAGCCATCGAATGCTGCCATCAAAAAATGGACCTGAAAATGGAAATAAACATGTTATCTTTCTATTGCATCCTATTAAAGGGGAGGGAGGCTGCAGCGTTAAATTCTAGATAGTTTGCTTATTGTTAAAATCAGAGAAAACACTTTATTGAGAATCATTCTCAGACTTTTCTCTACTAACCTACCTATAACAACAGGGGGCAGTGTAGGTTGTAGATACTGGTTACATAAATTGGTCCGACAACATTCTATCGTCCTTCGTAGCTGAGCTTTTGGTGAATCCTAGAGAAGAGCAATGACAAAATTAGAGATGGCTTACTATATTTAATTAATGGCATAATAAATTAAATTGATGAATTTTTAAAATATTCATAATATACAATTTCTAATTCAGTGAGTGAAAAGGACCTGCAAATTTTGTATGTAAGTATCATTGAAAATTTACCATAATTTCTGCTGAGATATTGTTATAAAGACTGGAAAATACTTTTTCTAAAGGAAAACATTTATGTAGGTGGTGTGGTAGAATTACAGACAAAAGTTTGTTTTCCATCCCAAAATTTGGTATACCTTAATAAATTATTATTTAGTTGTTTTTAGTATGAAAATAATTGAAGTCATGAGATGTTTTCCTAAACAACACGGATTAGTAATAAAGTAATTTTATTACAATCATAAACTAGTATAAGTATGATCTCACAATAATACTGAGTTTTAGGACAGACGAGACTTATGAGTAGACTAAGGTGGTCCTGTAGGGTAGAACATAATTTAGATTCTACATAACAATGTGGAAATTAATGAACTTGAAGCAGAAGCAAGATGAAGCACATTTAGGTGAGGTAAAAAGCAAAATATGGAAACAGTATTCCTGAGAGTAAAATGACCACCAACTAGATGAGTGACGTGTCCCTGGCAGACAAGAAAACTGGCACACAGAAATCAACAACTATGTAGAAAGTTTTATTTGATTTAATCTGAAGGCTGACATTTCAGCACTACCTGGGAGAAATGCCATTCTGAACCAAAATATTAATGGAAAATAATTGTTACTGTCAAAGTGGCAAGAATATAAGCTGAAATTGACCATGTTAACCTTAAATATGAGATGGCCAGAAAGGAAAAGCCTTGGTATAATTTTAAAAAGGTGAATATGAGTGTATGATTTGAGATTCTGTCAGGGGAGATGGATCACGCACTTGGAAACCTTCAAAAGCATAGTTTTTCTTTTTTAACTGAATTTTATTAATTTTTAATAATTTAATTTTAAATGATCAGGAGGAGAAAAATAAAAATACATTAGGAGTTACACTGGCAACTCTGAAATAATCCCAGATCTAGAGACAATTTACATGGAGAATGGGATGAAGGGCACATGACTAAAGATGGATAAGACATGCAAGCATCCAAGAATAGTGTCAGGAAGGCTAAAGTTCAGAGCTTAGACTTCCAGAAAGGGCAAAGAAAGGGTTTTTTTTTTGGCAGTGCTTAGAGAACGACTACCACACAATGGATCTATTGCTTACATATTAGTGCTAATGGAGAACAAGGAGAACGTACAATTCTTCAACTCCTGTTTTGTTTCTGTGTTCTCTTTCAAAGATGATTATAGGAATGAAGACAACAGAACATTAGCCAGTGAGAATTAATGCCTCATATGTACGATGAGATCCAATGTTTGTGGCATTCTGTATGAGTTCATATATTCTAGCTTAAGTGAATCATCTATATATCCCAGGAAGATAAGGACATTTGTAAAGGCGATGGCTAAAAAACAGGTGTGATTCAGGGATTATAGAAACAAGGAGTGCTGGAAACTAGATAGCGGAATGTCATATTCCTTTTCTTTAAAGGGAAACGAAAGTAAACTTGGCCAGCAACAGATTGGAGGCAGCATGGCATGCTGAAAAACACAAGGGCTTTGGAATCAAATAGCTTAAATCCCAGCTCTGCCACTTATTAATTTTGTAACCTTGAACAACTAACTTACTTCTCTCTGGGGTTTTGTTTCCTCTGCTAAGAAATGAAAAATAAAATATCTGCCTTACAGAGTGACTGGAAGGAAACTGAGGCAGAAATATACCAAGTATCTAGCATATTACATATAAATAATTCATTACATTAATAACTCTTCCTCTGGTAAGCCTGACACTGATGTCAGAGAAGATTCTAGAATAAACCAATAAAGTTTGTAAATACCTAGAAGACTCAATGTGGCTTCACTAAGAATAAACAGTATTGGACTCCCCTCTCAGCTTTCTTTCACAGATAATTCTGTATCTGGCAAAAGTCAGGTTTGATTAGATTATGGAGCTTGGTGATACACACTTTCCCTTTTCTGCACTCCCCTCCACCTCCATGCCCCACCCAAGTCAATATTTATCTCCAGATTTATATGGGGAAAAAAATCCTTATAGGGGAAAAATTCACAAAATAGGAGATTCTGACTTAAACATATTTAGTGAGCTTGGGGGGAAAGAGGTGGTACACGAAATAGGAAAAAGGAAGGTCAAATCACAGGGAATGGATCTGAGGCATCTGAGAAATAATTTATCCTACTGGAAGAAACAGAGTAAACTGGATTTACCAATAGAGATTGGGAGTTGGGGAAAAAATCAAGGTTTGGGCAAAGCATGGTGATTATCACTGAATCTGTTCTGATCCAAACATGGAGGAAAATAGCTTAGGATAAAACCAAAATTGATTAGTGATAAAATCACTTAGGTAATGATCTCGAAATTTCTTTGCTTGTATAATCCCTAAAAGAACTCTGAAAAGCAGTGTACTCCCTCATATACTTTTAAGCTGACATCTAAAACTTTTCATCACAAATTTAAATACCTACAAATGACATACTAATAATTTTTGGCCAATTAATAAATAATGACTTTTTAAATTGGAACTGTTACATCGTTTTTAAATCTTTAAAGTAGGATCTAAATAACATAGCATACCCATTATCTTCCATTAAAAAAAATAAATGATTAGAGATTTCACACTGTTCCTTTCTCCTTGAACTCTTATTTTATTTCCTTTCTACATCTTCCACAATAATCATGTCCTGATGTAATATATTTTAATAATTATCCACATCAAAAATAAGTATATATAAAAATAAGTTAACTTATTTTATCCCCCATGACTATATGGACTTAAGTCTTCAAAAAATTATTTTGGTTTAATTTTTCATTCACAATTATTAACAGTATAGAATTGATCAAAGCAATATAAATATATTATAATTTTTATTAAAATACTAACATAAAAACTTATTGGAAATGTATGTCTTAGAATTTTTAAAAAATTAATTCATGAGCCCATAGATAAGTATTACTTATTGCCAGAATGAGAAGATGAGAAGGCTCAGCATTACTTTTATTCCTATTTTCCTTTTTTTTTTAATTCTAACTGCTAAGAAACTCTGCTCACATTAACAAAAAGATGATAATGGTGGATTTCAATAATGAGAGAATTTAAAGATCTAGCAATTTGATTGAAGCAAAAAACTGAAAACCACCTGACATGCAAACATATTTAATATCCACTTTTCCCTAAACTCATACTTTTATTTCAAATTACAACATTGTTTGTAAACTTGAGGTCTTATATCCCAGCCCCTTGTCTTATAAACTGGGAGAAGGGGGATAATGAAAAGAGAGGAAGAAAAAGAGAAACTGCTTGAGGAGTTCTGTTCTCAGGCAGCTTAATATTAAACAATAGGACCTATGGAAATTTAGGACCTGTTAATGTATTCCCCTAAAACTCTCCATGAGTCTATGTTACCCTTAGATAGAGTCTGTGTGTACCGAGAGATATAAGTAACCTAGTTTAAAGACTGCTCAGTTAGATAATCAACACGGTAAAAGTTAACATTTATCAAAAACCCTTACTATTTGCCAGCCGTGTTAAGCTTTTCACTTCTGTTATCTCATTTGATCCTTACGGCTATTCCCTTATGGATGAGAAAATTTAAGAACTCCTTGCCCAAAGTTTCACAGCTAGCAAAATGAAGCACATGGATTTGAACACAGACTCTCAAGCTTAACAACTAACCTTTACTGGTGAATTTGGTTTGGGATGCACCTCGTTTACGGGGCTGCAGGACACTGGTTACTGTTGTTGAGCTCAGAGCTCAAACCAGAGCTATTTCTTCAATGTTTTTATAAGTGATAAAATTCAACACAGACAAGTACGTAGCAATTATATAACAAAATTCCTTCCATTCCCCTCTACATATTTGTCTCAAGAAACCAACACACTGGAGATGTGGCTCAGTAGTAGAATGAGTCAAAGACATGGGGATTTTAGCTGACAGAAAGCTCAATGTGTTTTAAGAATATGATGTAACCACTGAATATCTAACATGAGATATGGTTGTATTTTACAAAGGGAAAGGGATTTTTTTTTTTTTTTTTCAGGTCGGACCACACTGAGAAACCAGAGTAAACAGAATGATGTAAAGAACTCTAAAGCTGATCTTAAAAGGAACAGGTGAAGTCATTATGAACTAGTATTTTCATAGGGCAAAGACTAAAGGATATAGGGAGGAAGGCAGGACAAAGAAAAACTTTCCTCACATAGTCAAGGGCTGTCATATTGAAGAGGGATTAGATTTGTCTTCTGCGGTCCACAGAGTTAGGTTTGAAATTCAGAACCATGAGGATGTTCATCAACTCTTATTACTGATGTTATGCTTCCTTTAATGTTGCCTTAAAATAACTCCACTGATACCCCTTTACAAGAATTAAAATTTCTCCCCACGTGGGACACTTCTCCCAGGGATGAGCCTCCCTGACACTGAGGGATTATTACCAAGTGTTAATCAGCGATGCATTTGGAGAAAGACCTGTATCAAAAGGGGGAAAATTAAATCAAATAGAGTTTCTATGTCTAAGAGAGTTCAAGCACAGTCAACTCATCCTGGAGACGACTCTTAACGCAGGTCTCAGCCAGATTTCACAAACTGCCATGTTATGCAAAGCCTCAAACAAACGTGCTCCTGAAGGTCCCAGGGACGTCCAGACAACGCAGGCAAAGCCACACGGCTACATGGAATCAACTCCCCCCTTAGTAGGCTCCATCTGTCTGGGAATTATAAAAAGCTATTTCTCCAGTATTAACACAGTTATATTCACTTATAAATACCATAATTCATGATTTTTCTACTTCTTTTCCCTGAATCTGTAATTTTCAATTTACTTGTTAAGCTTATTTCTCAGAGACTTAAAGCCTCTGGATTGTGTCTAGCTGGTTAAGCCCTAAAACCCAGGAGGTAGGCGGTCAATTCCCACTCTCCAGACCTCCTGGCCTGCCCTGGACAACTAACAGAAAGATAAATATGGATCAGCCCCATCCCAAAAGCAAGGAGTATCTTCAATGGCAAGCAAAATAATTCCATTCCTCTGTCCCATAATATATATGGCCCTCCTCAGCTTGAAGCGGCCAGTGGTCATTGTCCCAAATCCCTCAAGATTGAGGAATGAACAAAAATAAGGTGGGGGGAAGACGGGGCCCTGCAACCACTGACTACAGTGGAATTACTGTTATTATAATTGTCTTATGTTAACGGACTAATATGTAACACTGCAATTAAAAAAAGAAAAAAATGTGTTATCAATTGTAACAAACGTTCTACATCAATGCAAGCTGTAGTTGGTGGGGTGGGGTATGGGAGTTGGGTCTTTTATGCATGATTGTTCTGTAAACCCACGACTTCTCTAATAAAAAAAAAAAAAAAACTTCTAAGTTGTCTCAGAGAGATACAAGGATTATTTCCCACTTTCTTAAAGCTGTTTCAGCAAATTTTATCAATTGACAAACAAGTGAGATGGTATCATTTTCTGCAGTCATGACAACTTAGAAACAGGATAATTCAAAATTTCCTTCAAAGTAAAATAATCTGGAACTTCAATTTCTACAATCATATTACTTGAAGTAACAAGCAAACTTCCTCCAATACATTTCTCAAAGGAACATACCCCAGGTGTAGATCAGGCACATTTCTCCAAGGGGAAACTGATGCTTTTGGTGTTGAGCCTCCCTTCTTTATCTCATGGATTCCAAAATTAGATCTTACCTTGCACTGGAAGTCAGATCCTTCATATTTCATACACCCTGAAGCCAATGTGGTTTCTCCCTGGTCATCTTCTTCTATGATGGCAAAGCAATGCCCATTAGTTCTAAAAGAAAAACAACAACACTTTAACTTCACACCAGAAAGTACTACCTGGTTCAATTCCAGTCTGAAAGTGACCAGGAACTGATGGCCTTTAGTACTTTATGAATCAAAATTGCATTCACACGTGATTTGGCAAAACCAAGTAGGATTTAAGACAAATGAAACCTGTTCTGAGTTAAGACCTAAACGGCTAATAAGAACCCTATGTCAAATGCAAAAGGATCTTTAATAAAAAGGCTTCCAAATAGGAATTACCATATAACTTCTGTTAATCAGTCATGGGATCTAGAAAACTAAATTGTAAAATTTTATAAAGTAAATAATCTTAATGTTTTAAAAAGTATACTTAAAATTTTGTCTCTCACCCAAAGGATTTTCAGATTTATATACTGTACATAATAATAAATAAAAACAAACTTTTCTTTGAAACAGACAAACAAGATTAATCACAAAGAAAAGTGTATTTGGGAAAGACAGATGAACTGAGATCCTGAGAAGTGCTTTTTACTGAATGTGATAGGAAATAAAAGGGGAACTTTTGGATAAGGTAGTTTTCAAAAATTTGCATAAATATACTTATCCATTCATTAAGATTTTAATGCTTATAGAAGAAACTTCTAAAAGCATTTTTCTGGGTGTTCTGATTCATTGTTCATATCAGTAAGCATATTGCTTCTTCTTAAAAGAATTTTGCAGAATTATTCATTTTCTGTTAAGAGAAAATATTAAATGTAGGGTAAAATTTTGTTAAAATTGATGAGCCAGTTCTTCTCTGGGTTACTAAGCCAGTAACAAATACTCTATATTATTAGGCAGGATCTATGGATAAGAATTGTGCAAAAAATTACTTGTACCATAAGAGAGAGCATGCCCTTACAGAAAAAACCCCCAAGAAGGCAAAAATTGAAAACTGGCCCAGTTTTTCAAGGTGAAGTCAACCACCAACAGGGATGAAAGACAAATCTAAGACACGATTAATAATCAAACAATTTCAAGATTTTTACATGCAGAATTTTATGCCTTATACTGTCAAAGCCAACGAGCATACAATTATTAGGAAAGTACAAAACATGACAATAATTTTTATTACCTTTATAACAGTGGGACAATTAATGACAAGATTGAGTTGTTCACAAAATTTTTTTGGCTAGTAAGCCAGTTCTTCAAATGTTCTGAAACAGTGTGGAATAGAATTACACGATCACATATAAAAGTGTTGAAGAATTAATAGAAAATTTAGTAGGAAAACAAAAATGGTTTATATAAACCAGATTTGAATTGTAGATGCGCGGGAGTTTAATTATATATTGTAAGAAAATGGCATAAAATTACAAAATTAAATTATCACAATATCATTCTTATGTATCTGTATAATATTTGAACCAATTTTCAGTAGTTAGGAGGTTGTATGTTAAGTTTTATTTTTTGGTAATTTCTACAATAACTTATCATTTATGATAAGTTTATTAAATAAACTCAAAATGTTAGACAAATACTAGATTCTTTTATCACCTCTAAAAAGCTACAACCTTACTGCAAGACAGTACGTATCAATCACTTAATGGCAATATATATTACTATATACAAAATAAGAAGCTTTGGGGCTCTTTGGAAAGATACCATATAAAGCTAAAGGAAAAATAAAAACTTAAAAAATGCAAATAATTCCTAAAAAACACTAAATGAAACCCTATTCTTATAAATCACAGGAATGACTATTATAAAATACTTACATGCATGTGTTATTAACAGCATCATCTGGGCAATGTCCTGAGCAGTAGCACTTTAGAAAAGGCAAGGTATCCTCTGGTGCTAGGGTAACTCCATTTTCTGACTTTTTCTGATCGGAGTCTGACTTCATCCCCGTCCCATGAAGCATACCATCTAGATTCTGCCCTGTATTCAAATATGAAACATGTTAACAAACCATTTCTGAAAAGATAATTTTTTTTAATTCAGTTTTATTGAAATATATTCACATACCATACAATCATCCATGGTATACAGTCAACTGTTCACAGTATGATCATATAGTTATGCGTTCATCACCACAATCTATTTCTGAACATTTTCCTTACATCAGAAAGAATCAGAATAAGAATAAAAAATAAAAGTGAAAAAAGAACACCCAAACATCCCCCCATCCCACCTTATCTGTCATTTAGTTTTTATCCCCATTTGAAAAGACAATTTTTTATTTCAATTTTCAATAAGGAAAACTTTCTAAGCTTTCTTATTATATTAATTGAGGCTAATGTTTCTCGTATTTTAAAAAAATGAACTCCATTTATCCAGTCATCAGGCATTTATTAATAACCTATTAAGCACAGAATTACTGTACTGGGCATTATGGAGTTTATGGAGATGACTGCATCACAATTTTTGCATAAACAAAAGAGATGTATGATAAACAAGAAAGGCACAAGGTAGAATATGGTCATGGCAACTTATAACGAAAGTACAAAGTGAGGAGAGATTTCAGGGAAGGCTGAGTTGTTTTCAACCATTAAAAAAAGCAGACAAATTTTCTTAAACTCTGGTCCAAAACTTGTCCCTAGCTCTTAACAAAAAAAGAAAAAAAAAAGAAAAGAAAAGAAGAAAATAAAATAAAATAAAACAATAAAAAAATAAAATGAGAAAAGAAAAGAAGTCTTTTTTTGTGCCTCTACGTAGAAAAGGAGTTATAAGCATGTTGTTTTGGACATTAATTGCTTAAGTAAGGGAACTGTGAGAGCATGGAGGGTACTAATCATATTATCTGGTGCCTTTTATTTTCAAGGTCATTAGCTCAAATCCAGACCATGCTACCAGAAGGTACTGTAGGGCAGTAGTTAACTTGTGGAAATAGAACTGTGCTCCTGCATCAAATTACAGAAACCATCATATTTGGTACTGAATCTTTCCGATTGGAAGCAGAATAGAACTCAAATGACTGTTTAGTAATTCCTTCCTCCCTCTGACTCAGCTGAAATGTGCTAGTTCATTCTTTGTATAGTTGATCTCAAGGGAATGAAAATGGGAGCCAAACAGATATGAAATATTAAAAGAGCTGCTGTGTATATTTCATTATAAATATTAAACAAGCAATTCAAAGTATAATGGGGACTTGACTTTAAATTTAGCCATACTGCTGAGATGAATTATTGAAAAGAGAAAAAATAACACATTGATGACTAAAGAATGTGATGTTATATTAAGCGTTTGGTGATTCCATGCCTTGAATTTTAATAATCTTCACTTTCTTAGGCTGAATATTTAGTAAATGAATGAATATTTTAATAGGAACAAACAAACACCAAAAGACAAAATACTGAAACAAAGAGTTGGAGGTTTGTGTATGTATGTACATCACTCATCTTTATCACACCCCTTTCAGGAATGAATACTGTAATATAATGGCAAAACTATTAATTCTCTAAATTGCTACAAAACTTAAAGACCTCATTTAGGTTAAGAATCAGTAACTAGAAAATGTCAAACATAGTAAACAGGGGGTAAAAGTCAGGAGAAGAAATCCATGGCACTGGAAATGCGGAGACCTGGGTGTGATCTATTCTGGTTCTACCCCCAGTTTAGCTAGCTGGGTGATCTTAGGCAAGCGTGCAACCTTTCCAGATCTCATTTACTCAGTCAGACTGAGCTATATCTAAAGTTGTAAGATTTCACTAAGCAAAGGGGTGAATGCAAGGAAAAATAGCAACCCCACAGACAACAGCATCCATTCCCATGGCTTTAAATACCATCTCTCTGTTGTAAGTTCCTAGTTTTATCCTTCTAGCTTTGACTTGTTAGGGATCTCAAAATTACCTAAAATGGACTTTTCTCCTCAAAGCTGGTCCTCACCAAGTCTTCTCCAAACTAGTCAACAGTACTGCTTGAGTGCTGTCTGGGCTCAATCTATACCTCAACTTTTTCCATTTCTCTCCAACTCCAATGCTATTACTTGAGCCCATCATTTCATGCCTCCACCAAGGCAATAATCTGCTAACTGGTCTCAACTTCTGCTCTGGGCCCCTCCAATCCATTTCCCACACAGCAACCAGAGTTATCTCACAGACACAAATTTGATCCTGTTGCTCTCATGCTTAAAACCACTTAATGGCTTCACAGTGCACTCAGCAAAACCCACTCTCCTTTACCACGTCCTACCAAGGCCCTATACGATCTGGACCCCGTATATCTCTCCAACATCATTTCACAGCACCTCCCCTCCACTATGCTCAGGCATGATGGCCTACTCCTACTGTCAGTTCCTAGAACATGCCAATCTCTTCTACCACAAGTCCTGTGTGCTAATAAAGAGTAAGATTATGAGGAATGGACTGATCCAGATGGTGGAGTGAGACACTTCTGGGCTCCAACCCTGCAGAGAAGCTTTGAACAACCAGCAAGAACAGGCAGAAAACACCTTTCTTAAAGTTCCAAAAATGTTGAAGGACTACAGTTAACAGGGCCAGTGTTGAATCAAGAAAAAGGCCGCAGTAGGACCTCCAGCTGTGTGCCCTGGATGGCTCCTCCCCATTCCTCACAAACTCTGTGCCTATTCTAGTTTGCTAATGCTGCCGGAATGCAAAACACGAGAAATGGATAGGCTTTTATAAAACGGGGTTTATTTGGTTACACAGTTACGGTCTCAAGGCCATAAAGTGTCCAAGGTAACACATCAACAATTGGGTACCTTCACTGGAGGATGGCCAATGGCATCTGGAAAACCCATTAGCTGGGAAGGCATGCGGCTGGCATCCGCTCTGGAGCTCTGCTTTCAAAATGGCTTTCTGCCAGGACGTTCCTCCCTAGGCTTCAGCTCCTCAAAAATGTCACTCTTAATTGCTCTTGGGGTGTTTGTCCTCTCTTAACTTCTTTGGAGCAAAAGTCTGCTTTCAAAGGCCAACTCCAAACTGAATCTCAGCTCCTGTGCATTCTTCAAAGTGTCGCTCTTAGCTGTAGCAAGCCTGCTCCTTCTGTCTGAGATTATATAGTGCTCTAGTGAACAAATCAAGGCCCATGCTGAATGGGTGGGGCTACACCTCCATGGAAATTATCTAATAAGAGTCATCATCTACAGTTGGGTGGGTCGCATCTCCATGGAAACGCTCAACAAAGACTTACAATCTAATCAACACTAATAACGTCTGCCCCCACAAAATTACATCAAAGATAATGGTATTTTGGGGGGCATAATAACTTCAAACTGGCACGACTTTGGAGATTTCCTATATAACTACTTGTTAAATCATACTTTGAAAGATACTACCCTTTTGTAAATATGTTATATTTCACATTAAGAAAATAACTGAAATTGTTATTTTATATATATATATTATATAACCTATAATATTCCTTGAAATTTGGTCTCCAACTACTTGTTAAATTGCACTTGGAAAGTTATCACTTCTATGAATATATGTTATATTCTACAACAGTATTTTTTTAAATTAAGTGTGGATTTTTCATCATGAACTATGAAGTCAAAAAGGCAGTGGGATGACATATTTAAACTGATGAAATAAAAAAATTGCCAACCAAGAATTCTATATCTGGCAAAACTGCCTTTCAAAAATGAGGGAGCTATTAAGACATTCCCAGACAGAAAAAAGCTGAGGGCGTTTGTCATCACTAGACTGGCCCTACAAGAAATGCTAAAGCGAGTCCTGCAGATTGAAAGGAAAGGGCAATAAATCAAAGCTCCATGAAGAAATAAACATCTCCTGTGAGGGTAATAACATGGGTAAATATAAATGCCAGTACTATTATATTTTTGTTTTGTAACTCTACTTGTTATTTCCCACAAGATCTGAAAGGCGAACATATAACATGTAATGATACATCTGTGGTTTTGGACTTATAATGTATAAACGTGACTTGTGACAAGAACTACATAGAGGTGGAGGAATGGAGGAGTATAGGAACATAATTTGTGTATATTATTGAAGTTAAGTTGGTATCAAAGCAAACAAGATTGCTATAGGTGTATGATGTTAAATTTAAGTCCCATGGTAACTACAAAGTATCAGACAATATGCAAGTTCACGGAGACAGAAATCAGAGCGGGAGCAGGGCAGGGGGAATGGGAAGTTAATGCATAACGGGTAAAATGTTTCTGTTTCGGGAGATGGGAAAGTTATAGTAGTGGAAGGTGGTGAGACTACTGCAATATTGTGAATGTGATAAATCTCACTGAATGGTATGCTGGGGAGGGACTGAGATGGGAAGGCTTATGTTGCATATACATACCCACAATTAAAAAAAAAAAAAAGAGGAAAGAGTAAGCAACTAAATAGACAATGAAAATTAAATACACTACAGGATCCTGCATGGCATCTAGCAAGGGAGGAGAAAGGCAAAAGGGACATTATTGGGATATACGAAAAACTGGAATATAAATTGTAAGCTTTATATAAATGTTGAACTTCCTGAATTTGATAACTGTACTTAAGATGTTCACATAAGTGAATATTCTTAAGAAATGTACATGAAGTATTATGTACTCAGGAGGATAATGTATACAACTACACTCAAGTTTTCAGAAAACAGACAGATAGGTAAATGGATGCATAGATAGAGCAATACAGCAAGTGTAGAAAAATGTTAAAATTGGTGGATCTAAATATCTGGGGGAGGGGAGTAGAGCTATATAGGAGTTCTCTGCAGTGGATGTACATTATTTTTGTAACTGTTTTGTAAGAGTGGGCATTTAGGTTATATTTCCAAAATAAAACATACAAAAATGCTATTTGTTTAATAGCTTACACAATCAAGGGTAACATCTCAGGAAAACAAATATATACATACAGAGAGACAAATAAATGAAAGACACATGAATATATAAAGGCACACCTATAGCATGTCATATGGTCTCTCTCACAACTACTCAACTCTGCAGTTATACAGTAAAATCAGCCACAGACAATATATAAAAAAATGAGGCTGTGTGCCGGTTTGAATGTATTATGTCCCCAAAAAAAGCCATGTTCTTTGATGCAATCTTGTGGGGCAGACATATTAGTGGGGATTAAGTTGGAACGTTTGGACTAGGTTGTTTGCATGGACATGTGACCCACCCAATTGTAGGTGATAACTGATAAGATATTTCCATGGAGGTCTGGCCCCACCCATTTAGGGTGGGCCTTGATCAGTGGAGCCATATAAATGAGCTGACGGGCAGAGGGAACTCAGTGCGGCTGAGAGTGACATTTTGAAGAGGCACTACAGCCAAAACGGAAATGTTGAAGAAAGCACAGGAGCTGCAGATGAGAGACAGTTTGAAGACAGCATTGGAAGTGGACTCTTGCTCCAGAGAAGCTAAGAGAGGACAAATACCCCAAGTGCAACTAATAGTGACATTTTTGAGGAACTGCAGCCTAGAGAGGAACGTCCTGTGAGAAAGCCATTTAGGAACCAGAACTTTGGAGTAGACTCGCCACATGCCTTCTCAGCTAACACAGGTTTTCCGGACACCATTGACCATCCTCCAATGAAGGTACCCGATTGCTGATGTGTTACCTTGAGACACTTCATGGCGTTAAGACTGTAACTGTGTAACCAAATAAACCCCCTTTTATAAATGCCAATCCATCTTTGGTGTTTTGCATTCCGGCAGCCTTAGCAAACCAGAACAGGCTGTATTCTAATAAAACTTTATTTATTGACATTGAAATTTGAATTTCATTTAATTTCACATCATGAACATTCTTCTCTTGATTGTCTACAATCATTTAAAAATGTAAAAACCGTTCTGTGCTCACAGGCCAAATTTAGCCAGTGGCTGTAGTTTGCCAATCACTGACGCAGAACATTTCCATTACTGAAGAAAAGTTCTACTGAACAGTGCTGCAAAGAAACTATATTACATCAGGAAAAACATGAAAGGAACAAAAAGAGGGTTTTGTGGAGAAAGCACAACAATAGCTTTCAGTATCCAAAGGGACAGAAGATGAATGACCAGGCTTGGGCTATGCTGCTCTGGGAAGGCAGGGTGATGGCCACTAGAAGACGTGGTACGGAGATGTATTTCTTACGGTGATGTACATTTCAGTTGACTATAAGGCACACATTTAATAAATTAGCACTAATCAAATCTGAATAATTTTGAACTGGTTAACGAGAATGAAGTGGTTCTACATGTTCTGACATGGAATGTTATCTATAATATGTCAGAGTGATAAAACAGCTGCAGAAAACATGACTAGGGTTATCAGATTAAAACCTAAATACTTAAAAAAAAAAACTTTTATGTTGTTGAATTCCTGTTTTAATGCATTGCGACCAGAGAATATGGGCGATGAGGTAACATTTTTTTAAAATTTAATTTTATTGAAATTGTTCACATACCATAAAATCAATTGCCCACGGTACCATCATATAGCTGTGCATCCATCACCACAATTAATATTTTTTTTCAATTTTTAGAATATTTTCATTACTCCAGAAAAGAAATAAAGACAAAAAAAGGAAACTCAAATCCTCCCATACTCCTAACCATCCACCCTCGACTGACTCATAGTATTGGTATAGCACATTTGTTACTGCTGATGAAAGAATGTTGAAATACTAACTGCAGTATATAGTTGGCAATAGATATATTTTTTTCTATATGCCCCTCTATTATTAACTTCTAGTTATAGTGTCATACATTTGTTCTAGTTCATGAAAGAGTTTCTAATATTTGTACAGTTAATCACAGACATCGCCCACCACAAGGTTCACTGTTTTCACATTCCCATCTGTTAACCTCCAACTTTCCTTCTGGTGACATATGTGACTCTGAACTTCCCCTTTCTACCACATTCACACACCATTCAGCACTGTTAATTATTCTCATAACGTGCTACCATCACCTCTCTCCATTTCCAAACACTAAAGTTCAACCTAGTTGAACATTCTGCTCATAATAAGCAACTGCTCCCCATTCTTTAGCCTTGTTCTATATCCTGGTAACTTATATTTCATGTCTGTGAGTTTGCATATTATAATTAGTTACTATCAGTTAGACCCTGCAATATTTGTCCTTAAGTTTCTGACTTATTTCAGTGCCCTCAAGGTTCCTTTACCAACCTGTTTTTTTTTAAGATGGTTTTGTTCACACACCATTCATTCCGTCCTAAGTAAACAATTGTTGGTTCCCTGTACAGTCACGTATTTATGTATTTAGCACCATTGCCAATATCTAGAAAAGGACATCTCCATTTCTTCCAAAAAGAAGGAATAAGAGTCAAAGAAGGTAGAGAGACAAAAGAAAAAGAAAAAAGAGAGAGAGAGAGAAAAAACACGTGACAAGACAGCTAGGAAGCAACAAAAGGAAATACAGAATTAAACTGAAGTAGAATAAAGAATTAGAGAACATCACCAATGCCAAGAGTCCCATACCCCTCCCTTATATTCTCCTCTTATACGCATTTACCTTTAGTATATTGCTTTTGCTACATTAAAGGAAGCACAATACAATGTTTCTGTTAACTATACTGTCTAGTTTGCACCGATGGTATTTTTTCCCCAATACCACCCTATTTTTAACACCTTACAAGGTTGACATTCATTTGTTCTCCCTCATGTAAAAACATATTTGTACATTTTATCACAATTGTTGAGCACTCTAGGTTTCACTGTTATACAGTCCCAGTCTTTTCCTTCCCTCTTTCCTTCTGGTATCCCACATGCTCCTAAACTTTCTCTTTCAACCATACTCAGTCATCTTTGTTCAGTGTACTTACATTGTGGTGCTACCATCACCCAAAATAGTGTTTCAAACCTCTCATTCCTATCTTTCCCTATTTGTCTGTAGTGCTCCTTTAGTATTTCCTGTAGCGCAGGTATCTTGTTCACAAACTCTCTCATTGTCTGTTTGTCAGAGAATATTTTAAACTCTCCCTCATATTTGATGGACAGTTTTGCTGGATATAGGATTCTTGGTTGGCAGTTTTTCTCTTTCAGTACCTTAAATATATTACCCCATTTCCTTCTTGCCTCCATGGTTTCTATTGAGAAATCCACACCAAGTATAATCAAGCTTCCTTTGTATGTGATGGATCGCTTTTCTCTTGCAGCTTTCAGGACTCTCTCTTTGTCTTTTACGTTTGATAATCTGATTATTAAGTGTCTTGGTGTAGGCCTATTCATATCTATTCTGTTTGGGGTAGGCTGCGCTTCTTGGATCTGTAATTTTATGTCTTTCATAAGAAATGGGAAATTTTCATTGATTATTTCCTCTATTATTGCTTCTGCCCCCTTTCCCTTCTGGGATTCCCATGACACGTACATTCATGTGTTTCATGTTATCATTCAATTCCCTGAGACATTGCTCATATTTTTCCATTCTTTTCCCTATCTCTTCTTTTGTGTGTAGGATTTCTGGTGTCTCGTTCTTCAGTTCCTGAGTGTATTCTTCTGCTTCTTGAGATCTGCTGTTGTATGTTTCCACTGTGTCTTTCTTCTCTTGTGTTGTGCCGTTCATTTCCATAGATTGTGCCAGTTGTTTCTTCAAGCTTTCGATTTCTACCTTATGTTTGCCCAGTATTTTCATTATACTCTTCATCTCTTTTGCCATATCTTCCCTAAACTTGTAGAACTGATTTAGCCTTAGTTGCTTCACTTCCTGTATCCCAGTTAAGTGTAAGTATGTTCCTTTGACTTGGCCATATCTTCATTTATCTTAGTGTAGGTTGTAGTTCTCTGTTGTCTAGGTGTTCTAGTTTGCTAGTGCTGCTGGATGCAAAACACCAGAAATGGATTGGCTTTTATAAAAGGGGGTTTATTTGGTTACACAGTTAGTCTTAAGGCCATAAAGTGTCCAAGGTAACACATCAGCAATCGGGTACCTTCACTGGAGGATGGCCAATGGCATCCCAAAAACCTCTCTTAGCTCGGAAGGCACATGGCTGGCCTCTGCTACAAAGTTCTGGTTTCACAATGGCTTTCTCCCAGGACGTTCCTCTCTAGGCTGCAGTTCTTCAAAAATGTCACTCTCAGTTGCACTTGGGGTATTTGTCCTCTCTTAGCTTCTCCGGAGCAAGAGTCTGCTTTCAACAGCCATCTTCAAACTGTCTCTGTAAGCTGAAGCTCCTCTCTCAGTTCCAGTGCATTCTTCAAAGTGTCCCTCTTGGCTATAGCTCCTCTTCAAAATGTCACTCTCAGCTGCACCGAGTTCCTACTGTTTGTCAGCTCATTTATATGGCTCCAGTGATTTAATTTAGACCCACCCTGAATGGGCAGGCCAACAACTCCATGGAAATTATCCAATCAGAGTCATCACCCACAGTTGGGTGGGGCACATCTCCATGGAAACACTCAGAGAATTACCATCTAATTAACACTGATAGGTCTGCCCACACAAGATTACATCAAAGATAATGGCATTTGGGGGAACATAATACATTCAAACTGGCATATTCCACTACTTGGACCCCAAAATGGCATTATCTTTCCATATACAAAACACATTCATCCCATCACAATATCACAAAAACTTAAATCATTTCAGTAAGAAAAGGTAAGTACAAGATCCCATCAAAATCAGTCACAGGTGTGCTCTGTCCAAAAGCAAAATTCCCCTCTGACTGTGGACCTGTAAACTTAGAATATGTTATGTGCTTCCAATATACAAAGGAGGGACATTCATAGGATAAACATTCCCGATGCCATAAGGAGAAACAGTAAGGAAAACAGGGTTCACAGGACCAAAACAGTTTCTAAAATCTGCATGACAAACTCCATTAGATTTCAAAGTCTGAGAGTCATTTACAGAGCAATGTTGCATCCTTGGGGCTTGAGAGAGCAGGAGTCTATCCCTTCTGAAGGGCCTTTGTGGCAGCCATTTCCTCTCCAAATGCTGAGGTGAGTTCTCCAACATATCCAAACATTGGGGAGACCACCTTCTCGGCTCCACCCTCCTCAAACATCAGGGCAGCACCCAGGTTCCTTTCCATCTCTGGGGCACACACCCAACCCCTTCAGAACAGTGTGGTGGCAGCCAGGTTCTCCCCAGTTCCCTGGGAATGTGCTCCACTCTCTTTGAGGCTTGAAGTGGCAGAACATTCCCTGAGCATCAAGGCAAAACTCACTGTTTCCATGCGTGTGGGCCACTCCTCTCTCCCAGCCCGAGGCTTCTTGACTCCAGACCTCCACCTCCATGGCTCTGTCTTTGAAGAAATTTTTCCTTCAATTTGTTCCTTGTGTTTCTCCATCAGTCCCAACCGGCAATGACTCTGTCTATAAAGATCTTGCAAAAATTCTGTTGGCTTTGCATGAAGCACACAGGGGTCAAAGCCATCAGACAATAGGACTTTCCACAAATCCTTTCTGCTTAACTCCTTTTCCAATCTTGGCTTGTACTGAAATGGCACCTGGGTTCCATGATTGGTTACATCCTCATGTTGGGCTGTAGCTTCTGGGATTCTACCTCCTGGAAGCCCATAATTTTCCAAGCCATCAGCTTCTGGTTTTTTTTGAACCCAAGAGTTCAGCTCTAAGTTTATCTCTCTCTGCTTGCATTTTACCATAAGCTGCAAGGAGAAGCCAGGGTACATCCTCCACACATATTCTGAAGATCTCCTCAGCCAAGTATTCCAGGTTGTCGCTTTCAAATTCTTCCTTCCATCTGACACCGGTACTCAATTTTGCCAAATTCTCTGCCACCTTAAAACAAGGATAGCCTTTCTTCCAGTTTGCAACAACACATTCATCATTTCTGTTCAAGGCCTCGTCAGAAGTATCTTTAGAGTCCATATTTCCACAAACAGTCTCTTCAAAGCAGTTTAGGCCTTTTCTATCAAGCCCCTCACAATTCTTCCAGAATCTTCCCCTTATCCATTTAAAAAGCCATTCAACATGTTTCGTATTTGCAAACTCAGCAGCAAAAGCACCCCACTTCCCTGGTACCAAAATCTGTTCTAGTTTGCTAATGCTGCCAAAGGCAAAACACCAGAAATGGATTGGCTTTTATAAAAGGGGGGTTATTTGGTTACAAAGTTACAGTCTTAAGGCCATAAAGTGTCCAAGGTAACACATCAGCAATCAGGTACCTTCACTGGAGGATGGCCAATGGTGTCTGGAAAACCTCTATTAGCTGGGAAGGCACGTGGCTAGCGTCTGCTCCTAATTTCTGGTTTCAAAATGGCTTTCTCCCAGGATGTTCCTCTCCAGGCTGCAGTTACTCAAAAATGTCACTGTTAGTTGCTCTTGGGGTGTTTGACCTCTCTTAGCTTCTCTGGAGCAAGAGTCTACTTTCAATGGCTGTCTTCAAAATGTCTCTATATGCTGAAGCTCCTCTCTCAGTTCCAGGGCATTCTTCAAAGTGTCCCTCGTGGCTGTAGCTCCTCTTCAAAATGCTGCTCTCAGCTGCACTGAGTTCCTTCTGTTTGTCAGCTCATTTATATGGCTCCAGTGATTTAATTTAGACCCACCCTGAATGGGCGGGCCAACACCTCCATGGAAATTATCCAATCAGAGTCAACACCCATAGTTGGGTGGGGTGCATCTCCATGGAAACACTCAGAAAATTACAATTTAACACTGATAGGTCTGCCCACACAAGATTGCATCAAAGATAATGGCATTTGGGGGGACAAAATACATTCAAATTGGCACACTAAATATCTGGTTTCCTTGGTTACCCCAATCAGGTTTTCCCAGACCAGAACTGGCTCAGGTGTCAGAAGGGAGGAATATTCAGTATCAGGTTTCCCTGAGGGTGTCTTAGAAGATTGATACACCCTGTGAGGTCTCTAGCCACTGTGCTTTTCCTAACTTGTCCAGCAGGTGGCGCCTTTCAGCCTGTGTCTCTTGACTGGTATAAGGAGGTGTGGCCCCCTTAGTTTCTGCTTTGGTTGTTTTCCATCAGGACTCTGGGGTCTTGTTCTAAATAGAAGGCAGGTAGTAGAGCTGGGCACCACCTCTTTCCTCTTAGGGAAGATACACCCACCAGAGAATTATCATCTCCATTTAAATAGGTTGTTTGTCTCTCTGACTCTGCTGTCTCCACCCTTGTCTGGGTAAAAGTGCTGCGAAGTGAAAATGGCTGAGATTTTCTCCACTGAGCTACTCAGGTTGAGAAAGAGAAAAAAGGACAGAAAGCACTCTTTCAGAGCCAGTCCATGGACTTCCAATTTCACTCATTGGTCAGAGGTAACACCTGGACTTCTGGGCTCCCCTTCCGGGACAGTGGCATCTTCTGTTTCTTTAAGGTCAGTCGTCACTAAAAGCCTCTGTCTGCTTGTTGGGGATTTGTAGCTTGTACTGAGCATTCCACATTTGTTAATTAAAACCCCATTTGGAGCTGGAAGGAGGTATATTCGCTTGTTCAAAGAGTGCTGCTTTCTACCACAGTGAGGTTTTGCCATTTGGCCTGGCATGGGGGGAGAGGCCTCCCAGTGTGGTTCTGCAGCTTTTACTTTTACTGAGCTTTTACTTTTACTGAGATCACCAATTTTATGCTGCAAGCTCAGGCATTCCTCCCAATCCAGATTGGTGTATGATGTGTGGACAGTCACAGTTGTCCCCCAGCAGTTATTCCAGATTATTTACTAGTTACTCCTGTTTATTAGTTGTTCCAAGGGATTAACTAACTTCCACTTGTCTCTATGCCACCATCTTGCCACTCCCCTAATTAAAATTTTATTTCAAAATTACCCAAGACAGTCCAAAGTGGAGTGTGTACACACGGAGTATAAATGAAACAAGTCTGGTCATTGGTTGATAACGTTAAAGCCAATTGATGAACTCATGGAATTCCAGAATAGTATTCTCTCTACTTAGGTATATGTTTGAAGTAAGTATTTTTCCCATAATAAGTGGTATTTTAAGTACCCAAGTAAAACAAGAATATATGTTCACAGTTAAAAAAAAATTCTGATAATACAAATAAAGCCAAAGTCCCTTTTGGCCCATCTATACCCTCCCTATCCCTTTAAAGGCAACCACTATTACCTGTTTGGTATGTAACCTTCTAGCTCTACACTTACATTTATATTACACAACTTAAGTAGATTTTCAAAAAAATATATCAATTTATGGCCTATCCTGTTTCATTCTCTTCCCCTTTCATATATTTAGGAAGATAATACCAGATATGCTATTTCAGCTGCAAATATTTCAATATGCATCTAAAAGGTAAGGACTCCTTTTTAATATAACTATATTACCATTATCACATCTAAAAAATTAATAATTCCAAATATCATCAGATACCCAGGCAGTGTTCAAATTTCCAATTCTACCATAAATGTTATAAATTGTTTTAACAATTTGCTTGAATCAAAATCCAAACAGGATTCACAAATCACAAATTGTTGATTTTCTTCAAGCTCTTTTAATCTATATGTTTCTTCTTTCTCTTTCTCTCTTTCCTTCCAATTTACTTGTTCAAGAAACTGGTTAATTCGGCCTATAGTATTCACCACTGTTTGTATTTTCTGACTGCGTCTTCCTGGTATAATTTAACATGTTCCCCTATCTACTATAGTTTCTGTAAATTTCTACAGTTAGATTTAGAGCTGTGCTGTACAACATGGTAGCCTCATAACATCTATATGTGGCTACTGAGCACTTGAAATGTGGCTAGTCCAAACTGAGATGTGCTCTAAACATAATATACACATAAGATATTGAATATTTAATACCAAAAAGAATGTAAAATATCTCAATAATTTTTATATTGATTGTATGTTGATATAATGTCTTGGATATACTGGGTTAAATAAAATCTTACTAAAATTAGTATCACAGTTTCCTTTATTTTTTAAAAATGTGGCTACTAGTAAATTTACAATTACATATGTAGCTTGCATTGTATTTTTATTATACAGCACTGATACAGAGGCTCTGTCAGATTTGGGTTCGATTTTCTTGGAGACTACTCTAAAAGTTGTATTGAAGAGGTACATAAATGTCTGGTTATTTCACTTTCTGAAGGCTAGATTCATTAGTTTAATAGTAGTAGTATAAAATGGTACATTCTAATTCCACCATTTCTTCTTCTTTATTATTTGGATGACCTCTATAAATAGATACTTTCTCTCATCTACTAATTGGGTACTGTGGTATAGGTCATATAAGAAAGGCACGATGAATGCTTGATTTCCCCCTTTATTAGTAGTTTCAATATAAATAAGTTCATTAGTGTCCTTCAGTGGTGACCATTAGTTTTTTTTGTGTCATTATAAATCCTCTTAAGATTTCTTCATTGATGTCTGATAACTAATTACCAATTCATTCAATCTAATGAAAAGTCTAGTACAGAACAACTTGAATTTGGGTGGGGAATGAGAATTTTGTATCATATTGCCTCTGCTTGATTTATATAGATTAAAAAAAAATCATACCAAAATGGAGATTACCTGGGAGTAAAGTAACAAAGATAAATGTTTCTACTAATTTAATTCCTCATCTTCAAAACTATAACAGCTTTGGTTTATGCTAACCAACGAGGCATATTACAGCAGATGTTAAAATAAAGCTATTCTTTCTATTAAATGATCTGGTGTTTCGCAAACAAAAGTGGCTTTTGCAAGAGGACTCTGGATTCTGACAAAATTATGCTGTTAATCATCTTTTTTCTTGTGGGTGGATATTAATCCCTATCACAGTGGAAAAAAACATTATGAAAGAGCAACCTGTGAAGTCAGAAATTTAAGACAGAAACTTAAGAGAATGAAGATGTCCAATAAGCTCTATCTATAATCCTTATACAAACAGTACCATCTTTTCAATGTAAAACATTATTCTAATTAAACCATATAGGAAACAGCTCATGTGCAAATATAATTCATCTGATCGTAAGAGTCATTAAAGCAACTTCTTGTCTGGGAGTTCCGAGCTTTAAATGCACAATAATAAAATTACAATATTGACTATAAATAAAAATGTATTTATGAAGAAATTTTAGTATTCAGAATGCAGAAGTGCCATTTACCTTAATACAAATATTTTTATTATAATTTATACTTATTCTTTATTGTATTTTAAAGGAATTTAAAAACTCAGCATTACTGAGTACTTCAGGTACTTTGTATCTTTATTTCATTTTGATGTTGCATATCAAAATGCCTATGCTATGGATGAGAAAATAGGCTCAGAGAAGCTGAGATTTTTACCAATACCTGAAAATGTTTCTAATTACAGTCAAATTAAAAAAATATTTGGCATGTGTTTGCATTTTGCCTCTATACTTAAAAGCTATGCTGTATGCTGGGGCTAACTGTTCAAAGAGGGACATGAGCTGAAAGAGCAGTTAGAAGAGTGTGTTTTCTATATATCAAAATACATTATGAACAAAGACGATTAGATTACTTAAACAAACATTGATTTACCTTCAACGTGAGACATGATAAACAGATAGGCTCCCAATAATCTGGTGTAAATATATAGCTGAGTCATTGTTCAATTTTTAATGTTTCCTGTACACTGTAACTCTGATAACTGGTCTTGTTATTCCAGAAATTTAAGTGACTTTCATTCAATAAGATTTTCTTGGAAAAGGCCTCAATCACTTGACAAGGACTCCAAATTCTACTGCTTTCTCCTGACTCCTGAAAGATAAAAATATAGAAAAGGTAATGAACATAACTGAATTTTAGGAAGTTTTCAAAAATGAAGAAAACAAATGCCCAAACATACTTATATAAAATACTCTTTTAAAGCTATCCTTGTTTAAGGGGGGGAAAAAAAGAAACTATAATTCAAAAGCTGTTATAAAGTAGGCTATATTAGATTTTAAAGCACTGATAGACTATAAATAATTTAGTAATAGGTTGCAAACTCTTGCTCTCAGATGGTTATATAAAGCAAGAGAAGTCAACTGAATAATCTCAACTGGCTGTTCTGGCTGCTCTGAAGTAATTAAGTTATTTTATTTTTATCAAGAGAGCTTTTAAAAATACTAACAATGAAACAGGAAAAGTTGAGTTTAAAATACTACACTATTCATCACAAGTCTTTCATATCTTAGTAAATGTGATGAAAACACCTTGAATCTTTCCAGTAAATAGTCTCCTATAGATAGAAAAGAAAGCCTATCTAGAAAATTATACATATTTAAACACACAGGACACTTCATCCTTAAAGCAAAAACAAACAGAAATACACCCTAAATAAATGAAAATTAAATGGCCTAAATTATTTTCCTAAAACACTACAAATCTGACTTCATTAAAATAAGACTGAGCTTTTAATATAAGGATTATGTGAAATGTAACCTTTCAGATTAAGGTTTTGGCAATCAATTTAGACAATTAACACTTAAAGACCTCAAAGCAAAATAATTAAATTGGTAACTGAAAAAAAAAAAAGACTAGT
The DNA here is from genome assembly GCF_015220235.1 of Choloepus didactylus. Classification (NCBI taxonomy): domain Eukaryota; kingdom Metazoa; phylum Chordata; class Mammalia; order Pilosa; family Megalonychidae; genus Choloepus; species Choloepus didactylus. The sequence goes on along the minus strand of NC_051321.1, from coordinate 83,019,131 downwards.
GTGTTTTCAAGATGAATATAATTCTGATTTTCCCTCCATCCTATTAGTTCAAGCAGTTTGATTTTGTTGAATTCAGCCTGAACTATTTTTAAATGAAAAATATTTTGTTGACTTAGGACACAATTACTCCTGGTGTGATTCCTACCATAAATAACCTAAACTTCTATTTTATCTTCCTAAGAATTTTTCACTTTAATTAGTTTTCTAAAGGTATTTATTGGATTGAGGCATATAAACTCATAGTGAGGTATCATTTAAGTACATTATATATGGTTTAGTTCTAAAATCCCTGCAATTTTTTAATTGTAAATGAAATTGCTTCCTACCACATAATGCTGAGAGAGTAAGATGTAAAGTTTACAACAATTACAGAATAATGTTCATAATGTGACAATAGCATTTCTTGGGAAAACTTACTTCTTGAAATTATACAATTGTGATCCTAGGGACACTTGTTTTAGGTTTCACATTCAAGAGAAGTTTCCAATACATTTCCAACCCTGATCTCTCTCCTTACTTCTACCAACCTATTAAATATTTCTGCTAGGATTACACTCAATCTGTCTAAATCAAGCTCATTATCTTTTCTTAATTGTTTTGCTATCAATTAAATGTGGCATCCTCTCTCCAGTCACCCATGCCAAAAACCTAGCATCATTTCTGACTTACTAGCTCTCATCCCTCTCCATACTTTCATTTACTATTTATTCACTCATTTATTCATCAGTGACATACACATACATTAAGTACCTATTACACACCAGTGCCAGCTGCTAAAAATAAAAATATAAGTGAAACAGTTTCTACTTTAAGGAGCTCATAGCCTTAAGCAGGAAACTGATTGTTATGATTGCTTCCATCTTTCAGTGTCACTGTTTCTTCATCAATTCATCTGAAGCTAATACGCGGCCTTGTCTCATTAGAGCTTCAACCAAGGCCTTCTGGAGAGCAGTCAATGAGACTGTTAGCAGCTACCAAACCCACAGTCCGTTTCAGAGAAAAATGACCATAGGTGATTCCTTCCATATAAACACCCATGACCCTGCTACCCTTGGTACAAGTAAGTTCAAATTCTGGATCCACCTTAAATAACTAACCTAACCTCTCTGGGTTATAGTTTCCACATCTGTAAAAATCATTATTATATTATTAATCCACAATTATACTGAGGCCTAAATGAGATAACAGCTAACACAGTCATGTCTAACTACGTGCCAGCATCGTTATAAGTGCTTTGCGTATATTAACTTATTTAATCATCACTACCACCTTATAAAATAGGTAAAATTATTTTAATTTTACAGATGAGGAAACTGAGGCAAGTAGAGGTTAAGGGATTTATCAATGGTCATAGCCATGGCAGGGCCGTAATTTAAATCAAAGAGGTCTGACTCCAGAGGTCATGTTGTTAACTACCACCCTATACTCCCCTGCTGGATATTTATGTATGCATAACATTTGACGTACAAAGTACATATAAAGTATTTAGAAGTGGGGCCTAGTACAGAAGTTTCCCTCCTCATATGTTTATAACATATTTGCCAACCCGGCATAGGAAGCAACAGGTACTATCCATGACAGGCCCATCTGCAAGAAATTTTTACAGACTAAAAAAACCTGTGATGCAAAGCTAAGTAGGTTGGTGCCATAAGGTCCTGCAACCTCATGATGGACCATTTACTTGGAGGATCTGAGAGCAGGGACATGAATAGACATTTGCACACTGGTGTTTATGGAGAGTATGCATGATTTGCAATGGGTGGAGATCGCCTAAGATTACATCAACTGAAGAACAGAATGGCGAACTGTTGGAGAAGGAGCGAAGCTGTGAGACACAAAACAGAGGTGAATGAAACCTGTAGGCAGCATTTTGAGTGAACTATGCCAGAAACAATGGCAAACACTATAATGTCTCACCAATATGGCTAACTACAATGTGTAAACTCAGAACTGAACCTTCCAGCACAGCTTATCAGGGGAATGCTTATTGTAACGGTTCCTAGATTGTAAGCTCTGACATTCCTGAACTGTAATGGCTATCTCCAGATTTAGAGGCGTATAACCTCTAAATCCCTTTGTGTATAACCAGATCAATCCCTGGAACTTTGGGTATCAGTGTGACACCTGAAACTCAGAGCTAGAACTCGGCAGATATGAATGTCAGTATTAGCACACATAGCAACTGTTAAAAAAGCCGAAAAAGAGTCCAGACTTCAATTAGAGATATGGACGAAGCAGATGAGGTTAGGACTAGGGCAAATCGGGCCAAAGGGTAAAAAATGATACTAACTGCCTTTTAAAACTTCAAATTCCATGTGAGACCAAGGGAAGAAATGTTTAGTTGGTGCAAGATCTATATTTCCTAAACAATTTAACTCGTACACAGTTTGTTCAAGTACCATAATTACATGGAACTTTTAATAGGAAGTGAGACTTGGTAGGTTTGCATAGGTTAGTGTGAAACAGTGACACATCCCAAAGTAATCTGGACAGAGAATAAAAATATATATGCAGGGCCCCCCCTGAGGAGCTGGGGGAAAATGCAGAGGTGTTGGGCTTCCTCACCTTGATTGCTGCTGATGTTCTCACGAACATTGAGGACTGACGGTTTGATGTGCCCAGCCGTCTATTTTGGGGCTTGCCCTTAGGAAGAGCGTTACTGCAAAGGAGAAGCTAAACCTGCTTACAATTGTGCCTAAGAGGCTACCCCTGAGTACCTCTTTATTGCTCAGATGTGACCCTCTCTCTCTCTCTAGCTAAGCCAACTTGGCATGTGAACTCACTGCCTTCCCCACTACATGGGATCTAACTCCCAGGGGTGTAAATCTCCTTGGCAATGCAGAATATGACTCCTGGGGATGAATCTGGACCCGGCATCATGGGATTGAGAACATCTTCTTGTCCAAAAGGGGGATGCAAAATGAAATGAAATAAAGTTTCAGTGGCTGAAAGAATTCAAATGGAGTCGAGAGGTCACTCTCGTGGGCATTCTTATGCACTATACAGATAACCCTTTTTAGGTTTTAATGCATTGGAATAGCTAGGAGTAAATACCTGAAAGTATCAAACTGCAACCCAGTAGCCCTGACTCTTGAAGACGACTGCATAGCAATGTAGCTTACAAGGGGTGACAATGTGATTTTGTGAAAGCCTTGTGGATCACATTCCCTTTATCCAGTGTATGGATGGATGAGTAGAAAAAGGGGGACAAAAAACTAGGTGAAAAATAGGGTGGGTGGGGAGCGGCTTGGGTGGTTTTTTTTATTTTTATTTTCACTTTTTTCTGGTGCAAGGAAAATGTTCAAGAAATGGGTTAGGGAGATGAATGCACAACTATTATGATGGTACTGTGAACAACTGATTGTACACTTTGGATGACTGTATGGTATGTGAATATATCTCAATAAAATTGAATTAAAAAACAAACGAACAACAAAAACACCTGTGATGATTTGTATAGAGAATTGCCACCAGCCAAGGGAAGTCTAAAGATAAAAAGGCTTCAAATGCACATTTGTAATCTAATGATGGGAATCCCTACAGTATGGAATCTTTAAAATAAAAATTTGGTTTTAGCTTCTACAAAGCCCAATACACATCAGCACTTATGACAATTGCTAAGCCATTTACAGTCTTATCAAACATTAACAGAAACACACTGCTCTAATCAAAGAGGATAACCACCTTATTTTATTCTATCTGGCCAAGACTCTCAAACTCTTCAGAGAAGAATGTCAGGAATGCAAAGGACACAGAAACTACTACCAGGGGTCTTTACTCAGAGGGTTCAAGGAACAAAGTTTTAATTTGCCTCTGTGACATGACAGACATGACAGGGAGATGAAACTGATTAGACAATTTCTAAGATTACTTCCAACTCTAAAATCCTGTGTGAACAGTATACTTGCCATTGACTATTCATTCCCTAAATATTGCTAAGTGACTATTATGTGCCTGATTCTGTAATAGATACTAAGAATACAGTGATGAGAGCAAAACTGACCCAAGCCTTCATGGAGTTCAGTCATTAAATAAGATTTAAGATGTTCAGACATTGACAAAACAATCATAAATTGCGGTAAGTACAAAGAAGGAAAAGTCCCAGATCCTGGAGGGTGGTGATCTAATCTAAATTCATATGGAGGGAGGGAAAGCAATGCTGAGAAGTGAATTTGAGAGCTGAAGAAAAAGGAGTTAGCCAGGCAAAGAAAGGAGGAGAAAGTTCTAGACAGAGGGAACAGCATGTACAAAGACCTTGAGCAGAGGAAAAACAAGGAAGACCAGTGTTCTGAAATGCTGAGAATCAGGGATGGTGTGGTAGGAGATGAGGCTGAAGAGAAAAAGACAAGGACTAGGTCCAGCATGATCATATTAAGGATTTGGGCTTCAAACATAAGTGGGTTGGGAAGGAATCTGGTTGGTGTGTGATTGAACTGGAGGGGACAAAAGCAGAAGCAAACAGACCAGCAGATATTGTGGAAGTTTAGGAGGAATGATGGTGGTTAAGATTAGAGTGGTAGAGGAACAGTGGACGGATTAAGGATATACTCCAAAAGCAGACTCAACAGAAGTTGGCAATGGATTAGATGTGGGGACAAGGGAGAATGAAGGGTCAAACACGATTATGATTCTCCCATTTCTGACATAAGCAATTAATGAAATGGAGATAAACAGATTCTGAAAAGAATGAGGGGAAGAGATAAAGGGTTCAGATTTAAACATTTGAGATTCCCTAACGGGAATGTCTAATGGGCACTGGTTCTGAACCTTAAAAAATCTTTTAAGGGGCTGAAGATATAAATCTATTTTGTCAACCAAAAAGAGTTATTTAAAGCTCTCGCTCAGGATGAGACAGTGAAAAGAAATGGGTGCTACAGACACAAACATTAATTTTTAAATTGGTTGAATAAAAGCATTAATACCACATGCATTTATTCGGCATTCACCGATAAAATCAGTTCATATTCCAGGATCCACTGTGTACAAAATTAATGTAGTACGTGTTACAACAGGTGGAATATAAATTACTCCTCACAAATGATATTTTTTCATTGTTAAAAATCAGTCTACTTCAAGAACATCAACTAGATGTGTCCCCTTTGCACATAAAGTTGACACACGTTTCCAACATGAACAGGTTAGGGTGGTCACTGCCCAGACATCTCTGAAGATCAGTGATTAAACTAGAGGAAGGAGTAGCAACAGAAAAGATGGAATTTAACAAAGGATTATGAATGCTGAATATTTACATAATTTTCTTTTTTTTTAGTTGCTAGGGAACTAGAATAGCTAGAAGAACTGAAATGGTGGAACTATAACACAGCCTTTGAAATTTGTTCTATAGCTACTTGTTCAATTGTAATTCGAAAGCTTTACACCTTTTTGGACATGTTATGTTTCATGATAAGGAAATCACTGAAACTATGGTACTATAACTTGTAACAACTTTGGAAATTTCCTATATTATCTACTTGCTAAATTATACTTTGAAAGATATTACCTTTGTGTATATTTGTTATATTTCATAAAAAGGAAATAACTGAAACTGTGGAACTGTAACCTACAATTTTTTTGAAAGTTGCTAACTACTTGTTAAATTGCACTTGGAAAGTTATCACTTCTATGTATATATGTTATATTTGACAATAAAAAAAAATGATTAAAAAAATCAATCTACCAAAAGACCACTGTGATGATTTACAATATGCCCATAGATTCTCTGATGCTCTTTTAAAAAGGTGAACTAATTTCTCACTTGAATGTGGACTGGACTTAGTGACTCGCTTCTAACAAATAAAATAAGGTGGAAACAACAGTGTGTAACATCTGAGACTAGTCATAAAAGGCTTTTCAGCTTGTTTCTTGCTCTCTCTTGAATCACTCATTCTGGGGGAACCAGATGCCATGTCATGTTGTAAGGACACTCAAGCAGCCAAATAAGTGGGCCTCCTAGGAAGTGGTTCCTTCAGCCCCAGGGAAGCTTCAGGTGACTGCAGCCTCGCAGACATCTCAACTACAATTCATGAGAGACTGCTAAGCTGCTGGCAGATTCCTGACCTTCAGAAAATCAGAGCAATAATAAATGTTGATTGTTTTACAGCAATTTGTTGGGCAGCAAAAGATAACTAATACAATCATTATGAGAAATTTGCCCAAATAATAAAAGCCTAATCACCATAAAATTATTTCAGAGTCAACCAAAATATAGAAGTCTGAAAAAGCCAGAATACAATAAAAGATAAATAATCAAAATGCCAAAAGAATTGACTGGCTAATGTAACTGACATCTTTCTTTCAAAGGTAACAAAAAGTATGCTCTTTGTTTTTAAATTATCTCAACAAGTAAGGCTCACTTTAAGAAAAACAAAACAAAACAAAAACTGTGCCTACGTCTATACTATATATTGGCTACATCTGCCCTTTTAAACTATGGAGTCCATAAAGGTTACTTCAGTTTTGTGTTCAAGGTAAAAGTATTTTTCATATAATATCCTAGGCAGCAAATTTAAGGGAATGAACTCTGATGTCAGACTGTTTGATTTCAAATTTCAGCACCAGTATTTATTTGCTGTATAACCTTAGGCAAGTTATTTGAACAAGCCAGGTCTCAGTTTTCTTAGCCACAAAATGGGGATGATATTATTAACCCAACTGAATTAGACCCTTGCACCTTGGCACCAAACAGCCAATAAACAATGTCAGTTTCTATTGTGGTGACTGCTGTTAATAATACAAATACTGAGGCATTCCCCTTTATTTGGCCCATTATACCAACTGTTTCTATAATCATGATATGGTAAAATAGTAACCTTAGTTTGTAAACATTCTTGAAACTGAGTATTTTATAATTTTAAGGGCTGATAATAAAATATATATCTTAAAATTTCCAAGAATAGTTCATCGGAATTTACAATTCAAATTTAAAAAAATCTAATCCTGCAATGTCAAGAATATAAGGAAACAGATAATTAAAATGCTACATGGTCAAAATTTTAAAATGATGCGGGCATTTAAAAGCTACTAAATAGTTAAACCAATTAGGCATGTAAATAAATTTACTTTCCTTTGCTATATACACAGGTTGGTGCAGTTTATTTTTCTTTAGGAAAAGAACATTAAGGCAAAATTACTCAATAAAATATAATTTCTTTTTAAATAAAAATTCTCAAGTTTCACAAATAGCAGTAAGTATGAACCAATAGTTCAATCAGAATAAAAAACAGGAAAAGACTGAAGTCAGCTAAAAAAAAAAACAGACTAAAGTCATTCCTTTGCTCTTCCCGTTAAGCCCCCCGCCCTTAATTTTTACTTTCTAGTAGTGAGGTTTGGGAATTTTCAACAAGCTGGCCAGCTGCCAATTTCATAAAGCAGTGAGGAGAAAACTCCCCTTTCCCAGGGTCCCTCCCCCTAGCCAGCTCCAGGCGCCAGGTCTGACAAGCTTTCTGAGAAGGACTAGACTCTGCAGACTTTCTGGCTCCACAGTCATTGTTTGCATGGCTGCTTTGCTCTTTATCCAGAACCCGGATTAGCATAAGAATATTGTCTTTTCCGTTAGCAAGCAACTCATCCACTCCTTCCCAGATTTCTAACCACCCTTGTCAACCCTAAGGTAACATATACACACACAACTGGAGCAACACTATTCAAGGTTATTTTTACTCAGTGTAAAAAATAATCTCACCCAAATCTAAACATAAGCCCTTCAAAATAAAATGCTTAAATAAATAGTTGTATGAGTGTATCTGTGGTGATACACAGGAATCTCACCCAAAAAAAGCTGCCTTGGAATTCGTGCTTTAAGCACTTGCTACGGGTGCAGTATTCATAGTGAGGTCTAACACCCATCAGCCAGGAGAATTCTGACCCATGGGGATGGAGAAGTTCCACTTGATAACTTCACTTTTAACGGCTGTATTTGCATATCTTCATCACCTTGAGGTTACTAATTTCATTATCACCCCTGAAATTACTTTCTGAGTAGTTTCTACCCTTCCCTGATGCTCAAATATTTATTCAAAGCAAATCACAAATAGCTCTAACCTTTGTGTTTCTGCGATCGCCCCCTCCCCATTCACTTTCTTTTTGTGCCATGACACTACTCTCCCCAATACAGGTATAAATTCTTCCAGGAACAACTAGATAAGCATAAACTATATAGTTGATGCATTTGTGTGTTTCATGTCCTTCATTAGGGAACTCAATGTTAGATGCACAAAAAATACTTCTTGGTTTACGAAGTCTTTTAAAACACAGGAGATAATCTATTTTCAAAATATCATTCAACCTTGTACAGCAAATTCCCTAATCTAGTTTCTCCAAAACTTTTTCGTTTGCTTAACTGTAAAACAATTAAACAAAAAAAAAAACCTCACAAATAATTACAACCAGATTATGTCATACACCAATCTTTGGCACATTCTGTGCTCAGGAGGGATTGGTAATGCCAGCTACTAATGGAGGAGTCTGGGTGTTAAGTCTTCTGCCTCCTTTGGCATAAGCACAAATAACCAAAAAACAGGCGCTTGGAAGGAAACAGTTTGGTCGTCCCTGTAGTTGTATTATGGGGAATGGTACACAATACCATCTATTTTTCTGCACAATACTTTAATAGAGAGAAAGTCAAGATATGTTGTGGTAAAGAAGTCAGGCTCTGGCATAAGGCAGATCTAGGTCTTTTGTGCAGATTAAATGAGAGACAGATATATTCTGTTTAATGAAAACTGCTTAATTATGTTAGCACATTATCATTTTTGTCATCTCTATAATTAGCAAATTAGTTTTACATATATTATCCCATCTAATTATATTACCTTATCTTACATTTAGAAATAGATGAGAGGGTCAGGGAGATAAGTAACTTGCTGAATTTCATACAACTAGAGGGACAAACTAAAACCCAGGTCTTCTAACCCCCAAAGTGTGGCATTTTATCCACTATACCATAAGTAAATACATCAAATGGAAAGAGGAAATTATTTTTTGTTGAGCCATGTAAGATTTTATTTTAACCCTCACAGCTCTAAAAGGAAAAAGTGAAGCTCAGCAAAGCTAAGAAACTTGTCCAAGGTCACACAACCAATAAGTGACAAGTTGGCTGCTGACAAAGCTCAAACTCTACTCATGTCCACACAGTAAGGCAAAAGGGACTGATGGGAAAGAAAAGAGGGAAAAAAATAAGAAGGAAAGTGCCGTGCCCATTATGCGATTGCTTTTCAGCAAAAAAAGCTCACCTTCTATCTATGTTTCTACCTTGTAGTGCTAAAGCTGGGATACACTAACAACAGTGTCTTTTACCAGATGGTTTGCTAACAGGTTTTGCCAAGGGGGAACCAGATAAAGCTGAAGGAGGAGAGAAGGGTCTTCTTTCTTCCTGATTTTGTTTGCCATTCTTGAGTCACCTGAAAAACACCCCTCACTTTGCCCAGAGCAACTGGTTCCAGATTCCAGCTTCCTTTCACACTCCCACAGACAGTCTCATGGTACTCACCAAAAGATAACCCCAGCAGGCAGTGGTACCTACTCCTCAGGCTGTGGCCCTGGGTCCTCAAGACCCTTCCTCTGAGCTCCTGTCATCCCAATGGGAGCTGGGCTGCATGCTCCCTCCAGAGGTCTGGGCCACAGCTGAACCATCTCCAAGTTTCCAGTTTTTGAAACCTCAACTTCTTAAGTGGTAGCTGCTTCCCACAATTATTATCTCTGTTTAATCCCAGAGTTCCTTTAACTTTTGCAATCCTGTAATACCTTTATAACCAATTCCCTATATCAAATTCTCTCTGTTAAAATAACCAGTGTAGTTTCAGCTTTCTTAACTGAATGCTGACTGATACAAGTATTTTGAGGCAACAGATCTCAGAAAATGATACGCTGACAATACACTCCAACAAAAAGAAACCAGCAAATGTCTATTTCCTAAGTGTTTATAAAATGTTTTAATGAATATTCAAAGTGTATTCTAATATATTTTGATTTAAGGAATTCTTCTAGACTCAGTATATAATGTTAACTTTTCCTCAACAATTTTAACTTACCAAGTTTAAAAAGTTAGGTTGGCTGGACTTTATATTCTAATCTATGCGATCTAACTCCCATAGAAAGAGCACCCAAATTTGGTTATCAAAACAGATTTCTCTTTTCCTTAAGTAATAATACATTTAATTGAAGACTTTTCGGGGTAATTTAGTAAATCCCGATGGCTAAAAAACTAATTCAAATGTAAATCAATTGTTAAGGTGAATACAGCTAATTTCTAGAACTAGAAAAAGAAATCAAAGTAGAACTTCATAAATCATAGCATAAAAACACACATTTCACTAAAGAAACCAAATCAAAATATAATCGTATTTATGTACCCAGTATGAAAGAATGCCCTTTCAAAAACAGTCGTAAGTTCACGCAAGTTGTTACCAACCAAACTTCCACTCCAAGAGTATCTGTAAATATGTGGGTGACTTCTTGGTTGGAACAATAACTGGAATATGACAGGACATATAGTGCCCAGGGACCATAGATGGAAAATGCAGTGCAATGTTCAGGGACAATCCCTCAAATCAAAGAACTCTCTTCCAACCTAAGTACCAACAGTCCTCTCCTATTTAGAAATACTGGTTCGTGTCTACAATGACTTGACTATCATATTATATTATTATCTGGAGCTTCCTTTGTAGTTCCAGCTGTTGAAAAGGCAACAGAATTAGGCTTCTACGAATAAAAATTATCTCGATCAAACTAATTTCTTTTTTTGTCTTAACTGACCACTTTTAAAAGGAATCATATTCTTGTTACTCTCATTGCAAAAGCAATTTAAAAACCAGCCATTTCTTTCCACTTTTATTTAGATTTACAATTAAAAACAAAAACAAAGACTACAATACACGACTTTCCCTGAAGCTCAAGACCCTGTCCCAGGCTAAGCTAATCAACACATTCTATCCTCTATGCCACAATGAAAGGTTCAGAGTGAGCTAGTCTATAATATAATACAGTCTCAGGACTTCTGCTGGGCTCCCCAAAACAGTCACTTTTTTCAGACTGAATATGAATAAGGGAACAGCCCCAGAAGCTGCTGGCAGCTATGCTGGTACTAGGAGGGAAGCCAGAAGAATGAAGGAGGCCAGATTCTTGGAGACATCAATGCGCTGCTCTAGCAACCTTGCCTGAAGTCTGAACTCCTTACGGACTTTTCAGTTAAGAGCCAATAAATTTCCTTTATTTTTAGGCCAAAGAAATTCAGTTTTTCTGTTATAACCAAAACATTCTAACGGATACAAGTATTCTGGCTTAGATTACTAAGAAATTAATAATTTTGAAATAAAGGCAAATGTCTCATTAGCAACAATACTTGATAAAGCATGCAATAAAAACACTATAGGCTGCTACAAGAAAGAGCTTCTCATTTTGAAGACAGCTCAAATAGTTTAAAAATTAACTTAACAGTATTACCAGCAACTACGTAATTTATTGGTCCTGATCTTTCTTCTCTCACCCCTTAAATTTGCTCCACCCTCAGTCTTTCCTACTTCGGGTAACAGCCTCTCTATTCTAGTTTCCTGGGCCTAAAATCTTGGAATCATTCTTGACCACTGTCTCCCCCACCCTTGCTCTTTCCCTCTCCTCCCTCCCTCCATCTCATAATCCACATCCTATCTGTCAGCAAATCGTGGTGGTTCTACTTCCAAAATACATCCAGAATCCATGCACTTCTCACTACCTCCACTTCTATTTCTCTGGCCCAAGACATTACTGTCTTTTGTGGGGATTACTGAAATAGCCTCCTAACTGGCATTAAATAAAATAAAATGGTCATCTGCATCAGGTATTGCTGAGAGGGCCTTCTATTTGAAAAAGAATTATCCAGAAGACAGAAACAACTGACCTGCAGGGGCTTTCCAAGAAAATGGAACAGTGGGAATGCACCCTACAGAACTGCAGATAAGTCACACCTGGTGACAAACCAATTTCAGTCCAGTAAAAATAGCTTATCAGAATGGGCAAGCAGATCATATCAATCAATGTATATCTGCTCCCCACTTTGTAAGCACTCCCCATTTAAAATAGAAATTTAACGTCAGAGAATCAGAATATTTCCTTGCTTGTTTCCATGTTTGCTCTATAAAGCTCCCCTCACCCTCGCCACTGAAGCTCCTTTCCACGTGCAATTTGGATACTGTCCGATTCATGAATGATAAACTGCTCAAATATATTCCTATCATTAATATCTTGTCTTAATACAAATATATTTTAACACTGGTCTCCCTGCTTCTACCCTTGCCTACCTACAATATATTATCAACATAGCAGCCAGAGTGATCCTATTAAAAAAGCATGTTAGAGCCTATCACTCCTTTGTTCAAAACCATCCTATGGCTCTCTCACTCACTCAGGGTAAAAGCTAAAGTCTACGATGGCCCATAAGACCCTATCTGGTCCAATCCAGCCACACTGGTCTCCTTGTTGTTCCTTAAACACACGAGGCATGGTCCTACTGTGGGGCCTTTGTACTAGCAGGCTCCTTCACCTGTAACACTCCTCCCTAGGACACCGGTATGCCTTGTTCCTTACCTCTACCTTCACTCCAACAAATATTACCTTTGAATCTTTATTAAAACATCCCTTTCTTGCTTAAAGCATTTTCTGCCCACCCTATTTAAAAATTGTAATCCCATCCCCCATCTCTGGCACTCTTCTTCTTTCCCTATTTTTTTCTCTTTAGCACTTATCATTCTCTAATTTGATATATAATTTACTTTTAAATTAAATTAATAAAATCTGCCAATCTGCTCCAGAGTGTATGCTCAATAAGGGCAGGAGTTTTAGGCTGTTTTACTGACTTTGTAGTTCCAGCACCTAGAACAGTACTTTGGCACATAGTGCTAAATAAATCTTTGCTGAGGGAATGAACAAATATAACAGAAGCAATTAAAACGTTATGCCAATTCCTTTTACTTTTCTATACAAACCAGACTTTCCCAAAAAGAAAGCTGTGCTACGGATAAACTATTCTATTTCCTTATCTCAACCCAACTGAAATGATACAAAAAACACACCACTTCCTCTTACTTTGACTTGTGTTTAGATTCAGTGAGGGAAATTTTCCACTGTTTTCACTGCATATACTCATGGTTGAGATAGAAATTAAAAGGCCTTAAGAAAGGCTTGTCAATCAAGATAAATCTTATCAAGGTATGCCCCTTTTTACAAAATATTTACTACTTATTATGTGAATCATGTAAATGCAATAAAGGAAAACATGGTTATGTCGTTAAAAAAAAAGGGGGGGCTTGTATATATATGTATGCATATCACTTCCCAAGATAAAATATGGCTTAAGGTGAACAATGACTTAGATTAAACTCTTACAGTACCACGTAACTACACCCAGTGAAATAACCATGGAAATAATCACAGGCAAAAAGAAAATACAATCGTTCCTTTGGTACAAACACTGTGGTCTGACAGAGAACTTCAAAGCACTACCTAAACTCAACCGCAATCTTTCAATAAGCAGACACAAGTAAAGGTTCAAAGGTGATATTTACATGTATGGTGAAAGTCTCTTAATTGCCTTAAATAAAACCAGAAAGTGTTAAAATAAGGTTGTTAAAAATTCTTCCCTGACAAGCATGAGCCATAAACTATACGAAACTAAAACCTTAAAAACATACAGGCATAAAAAGAATAGCTTCAAGATTATAAATTCTTGCTGTTAATGTTAAGCTCAAGACCTGGAAACCCAGGGAAATTTTCCTTTTGTGGATGAAACACCAACATCTACATTTCATTTCTTTGCTCTGTGTCAGAACATCTCTTCAGGTTAAAATGGTTGGTTCATGATATTAAGAAACTCTGTGGCATGGAATGGATGTGACATTACTTCTTTATTTCCTCTTAGGATCTTTATTTAAGCTCAGACAAGTTTCTGATTTTTTTCTGAGGTAGCTAGTTTAAATACTTATCGACTCATCTTTTTATTTTAAATAAAGAATTTTAATTAAAAGGGTCTGAGAGTCTGGAGACACAGGATTTTGTTTAAATTCTGCTTAATTAGCCGGATGACACGGGCCAACTCACTTCCCTCTAAGGGCCTCAGTTTCCTCATCAGTAAAATAAATATCATGATACCTTCCACCTCTTACATTTTATAGGTCTATGAATTACATTCACTGAAAACAGTGCTCCAAAGACTTCATTTAAGCATTTGTGTTGTGCTGAATAAAGCAAGGCAAATACCATGAGGCTTCCTGTGCTCTCTTCCTTAATTACACTCCCCACCCCATCACATAACCACTACTCTGAATGTGGCAGGCAAAATCCATGTTTTCATATGCTTTTATTATATGTAGTATATATCCTCAAATGATATATAGCACTGCTTTGCATATTGTTAAACTTTCTACAGCTGTATAAAAATCGTGTCATTCTATATATGTATTTCTATAATTTTCTTTTTTTCACTCAATATTGTTTGTGAGATATATCCATGATGGATATATGTAGATCTTGTTCATTCATTTTTGCTGCTATATACTATTCCACCATTGGAACACTCTACAGCTGTATTTATCCATTTAACTACTGATGGACATTTTAGGTCTTTTCCAATATCTTAGAATCACAAGCAAAGCTGCAATTAATAAATTTAAATGCTTTGCTGTTGTTGGGCAGATAAATTTGTAGGATAGTGTCACAGAAGTTGAAATGCAGGTCTAATGATAGCTTTGATAGACATCTTGCTCACCTTCATATGAGTTTACCATTTTGCATTTCCACATGCATTAACAATGATGTAAGGAAAATTTAAAAACACTCCTTTAGGACACCAGCATAAACTGTAACAGACAGAAAAATACATCACACTTTCTATAGAAAGACTTAACATCATAAATGTCAACTCTTTCCAAGTTAATTCTAAATTTAATAACACTCTTTATTTGATTAAGGAAGTTCCCTTCTCTTGTTAGTTTGCCAAGAGTCTTCACAAATAGGGTTGAATTTTATGAAATTGATACGATCACAGGATTTTTCTCCTTTAATCTGATAATCAGTGAATTAATTAATTAACAATTAACAATTCATATTAATAGGGAAGCATCTTCCTGAAGCACCTTCAGGACCTTGTGCTATGGTTTCTTAGACTTTACACCCAAAGCACAAGCAACAAAAGAAAAAGGATAAATGGGATCTCATTAATATTAAAAACTTTTGTGCATCTAAGAACTTCATCACAGAAGTGAAAAGACAACCTATGGAATAGGAGAAAATATTTGGAAACCACATACCCAGTAAGGGTTTAATATCCAGAACTTATTTAAAAAGCCCACAACTCAGTAACAAAAAGACAAAGAACACAAATTAAAAATGGGCAAAAGAATAAACATTTCTCCAAAGAAGGTAAAAATGCCCAAAGAGCACATGAAAAGATGCTCAAAATCACAAGGATATCAAACCACAATGAGATACCATTTCATACCCGCGAGAATGGCTACTACTGAAAAAAAAAAGGAAGGCAACAAATGTTGGAGAGGATATGAAAAAATAGGAAGACTTGTTCTCTGTTTATGGTGCAGCCGCTGTGGAAATAGCCTGGCGGTTTCTCAGAAAGTTAACTGTAGAATTACCGTATGACACGGCAATCCCACTTCTAGGTATATACCCCAAATAACTGAAAGAACATGAGAACAAGGTCTGGAGGATGTTTCTGAGGTAACAAGTTCTAGACTTCTCTATGGGAGAGAGTAGACACGGATATAAATTTTCAAAGGGGTGCAAGGAGAGGCCAATAGTTAAAAGATACAGCTGATCTTTTTTCTAAGCCTGAGGCTGTGACTGCTATGACGCAAGGAGGCCCTCCTAAGGCCCCTAGATCCAACCGATTCTGCTGAAGGATCTTGCAGTTTGCAGTGGCCTGGAAGGCACAGAGGTTTCACCTCAGAGCTTCCAGAAATGGGTAATGGTTTGTTGGTTCCTTTATTTTCAGTTTACAAGGTTAAAAACAACCTTGCCTTCCAGGACCTACTGGTTTGCTGCTGAACAACAGATGCCTACAGCCAGAACTAAATGAGTGCTTACTGAAACCAAAACTCTCGGAAGAGTAAAAAATACAACTCATTTAAAGGGAACTCGGTAACCAGAGGAAGACTAAGCTTAAAACCAGAACAGCCGGCTTCCATTTAAGCAGAATTAAGAGAAGAGATTGGGTGACTCAAAAGGCTGCCAGTTTTGATTAGGACCTAGAGAAAAAGAGGGTTCTCAACAGCTAAGAATTCAGTAAAAGCTGTCCTGATGCTCAGGCAACAAGACCCAACAGACTCACAAGTACTCAAGGTATCTGTAGTAGACAGAGATGCTGTGTGGTTTCTCTGATAAGCCCCAACAGATGAGTTGTAGCAAAGATCCCTAGATTTTCACAAGCAAGGACAAGGACACAGCTTCTGTATTACTGATTGAAAAGTAAGTCCTGGCATCATATTGGGTCCAAGTAGAGAACACAACAGTGGAACATCAAGGATTATATGACCAATCTACCCATCATGATCCATCTAGTCCCATGGTCAGGCACAGCAGCAATACCCAATTAACAATGAAAATCAGTGGATAAATGTCCCAGGCTCCCTGTCCTGTGGTGAGACAATACTCAGGTACATTCAGGGGGTCTCCAAAGTGATCAAACCCCAGTCACCCACAGATGTAGCTAGCTCAGTAATACCTCCTTTATTAACCTACACCCTCCCTGCCTCACTTTTCTCATTCTCTCACTTCTGCTTCTTTGCATCATCTCCCAAATAAACTACCAGCCGTAAGTCCTTTTCTCAGGCTCTACTTTCAAGGGAACTCAAACTAAGAAGCTGCGAAGTCAAGATTCAAACGGAAACATTCTGGCTTCACTATCTGTGCTCTTAAACAGAGTATGATGCCTCTTTAAAGTAGTAATACGTGGTGACGTGTATTACAGGATGCTAAACACAAGTTAAAAGCAACAAACAAGTATATATACAGCACAATGGACAGATCTTAAAACTCCACTGTACAGAGAAACTAGTTAAAAAACCAGCAAAATATTTGTAGCAAACCTAATTATGTCAATTAAACAAACATACACACAAACACCAACACAATGTTTTAGAAAGATACATACATTCAGAGACATTTACAAACAAATTAGAGCTGTTTCCTTTGGCAAGAACGGAGGAAAATAAGAGTGAGGCTCAAGAAAAAAGGGGATAAAATAAATCAAGAAGCCTTATACAGAACAAAGACAGTAATTTTAGTGCTAGAAACTGACAGTATGGTTAACTCAACTTTCTGAACCATAGTCCAAAAAAGGGAGAAAATAAAGGCAAAAGCATTGCCACTACCTAAAATGTAAAAGTCAGTATCTTGTTACAGATAAGATGTTATGAAAACAAATAACTATTTTTTAAAAATCCATTTGTGTACCACCTAAAATCACTCTGAATACCACCAGTGGTTTCACCTTGGGAGACACTGTAGTGACTATTCTGAGATAAGAATGACAGAGGTGAAGATGGCGGAATAGGTGAGGCGAAGCAAACTTCTCCGTGAAAGAAACTAAAGAAATTAGAGAAGGGCTGGAGGAAATCCAGGACAGCAGTTTCGGAGTGCCAGTGGCCAGAGAGGGACTTCTACAATACATGGTGGGAACTTGGAAAGCAGAGAAACTGAGTCTTAAAGTATGGGGCGAGTTTATTCAGCCCCAATCGCCACCAGGGGCTGGCAATGACAACTGGCAGTGAGACAGTTGCTGGGAGGGGGAGTGAGCAGCTCTCCATTCTTATGCATCCATCTCAGCAATTAGCTGGGGAGATAATCCTCCACAGCCACAGGCCAGGAGGTTCCATGAGGGAAGGCAGCGGACCAGGGCTGACCACATTTACTCTCCCTCTATGGAAGTCCCTGATATGCATGGGCAAGACGTGGGGATAGGAAAGGGTGCCACATGGAAGCACCAGGAGTCCCTCCCACACCCCAGAGGCTCACGGGTACATGGTGGGCAGGGAGCAGGGCATGTTTGAGCTGGAGAGGGAGGAAAGCAGCCCCACAGCCCGAGAGTGATCCACTCAGAGGTCTGGGAGACACCAGACACAAGGTGCCCTTAAGTGGACTCCCTGCTGAACTGCACAGGGCCCACATCACATCCCCGGGGATGGCAGTCCCCAGTGCACACAGAGAACTGGTGCACTGATTGGATCTTCACCCCGTTGTGCACAGGCGAAGTTGGGGGAGTGCTGGCTTGAGGGTGAGAGGTGGCTCAAGGGTGCCATCTCTAGGAAGAAAGGGAAATTGCACTCCACAAGTCACGGCTCAATAGATACAAATATAAAAGTTCAAATAATCCTGCATTTCCCAAAATAACCTTATCGAGATAACTAAATGTCCTGAGACTAACAGAAAATTATAAAGCACATGAAAAAACAAGAAAATATGGACAATCCAAATGACCAAATTAAAAAGCTGGAGGAGACACAGAACTTGGAGCAATTAATCAAAGAAGTACACACATATCTCCAGAACAACTTCAGTGAGTTGGCAAAGGACATAAAGGACATCAAGAAGACTCTAGAAGAGTCTTGAGGCTTGCTCCAGTGAAATTTTTGGCTGTAAAGGGGAGGCTAAGCTTACCTATAATTACGCCTAAGACTCACCTCCAGAGAACCTCTTTTGTTGCTCAGATGCGGCCTTTCTCTCTAAGCCCACTTGGCAAATAAATTCATTACCCTCCCCCCCCACGTTGAACATGACTCACAAGGGAATGAATCTCCTGGCGACATGGGACATGACTCCCAGGAATGAGCCTGGCCCAGGCAACTGGAGGACTGAGAATGCCTTTTTTACCAAAATGGGGAAAAGAAAGGTAACAAAATAAGGTTTCAGTGGCTAATTGATTTCAAATAAGAGATGAGAGACTATCTTGGCGGTTACTTTTATGCTAGCTCCACCTAGATATTCCAAATGTCCACAGTATGCCAAGCGCTAACCAAGAGTAGTCCCCAAGATACTAAAGAATACCTAGGTCCCTATCTGAGACTCCATGAAAGTTTCACTAAGTTTACTTATCAGAAACTTATATTCCTCAGAGTGTTTCTATGCCAGGAAAGTCCCCCAAAACCTGAGGCAACAGCCTCTCCAAGAACATCAACCACATGCAGCCCCCTTCCTTATAGTGTCGACACCCTTTTTCAATATGAACAAGTTAGGCTGGTCACTGCCCAGATATCCCTGAAGTGACCAAATGAGAGCGAGGGGTAGCAAGTGACAAGATAGTATTTAACAAAGGATTACGAATACTGACTTTTTACATAGTTTTTTTTTAAGTCTCTAAGGTACTAGAATACCTAGAAGGAAATAACTGACATGGTGGAACTGTAACATACAACATGCTTCAAAATTTGCTCTATAGCTCCTTATTAAATTATACTTTGAAAGCTTTCTGTATTTCTGTATATATTTCACAATAAGGAAATAAGTGAAATGGCAGAACTGTAAACCATAACATTCTTTGAAACTTGCTCTATAACTACTTGTTAAATCGTACTTTGAAAGTTATCACCTTTTGGTATATATGTTACACTTCACAATCAGGAAATAACTGAAATGGTGGAACTGTAATCCATAACATTCTTTGAAATCTGTTAACTACTTGTTAAATTTACTTTGAATGTTAACATTTTTCTGTGTATATGTTATATTTTGCAATAAAAAAATGAAAAAAAAAAAATTCTATTGCCAGAACTTTCTAGCTTTAAACTACAAAAAACAAACAAACAAACAAAAAAACACAGAGGTGATTTTAAAAAAATATACAAAAACCTTGCAAATACTGATTAATTTGAGAGTGCAACTGGATTTATGCTAAAGAGAAAATAACTTGATAATAGTCCCATCACAAAACCTGAGTTTTTAAAATGTGAATGCTTTCCTTTCTAACATGTTTTACACAATTACTATTTTAATTATGAAACAATATTGACTACTTCATTTTCAATCTATAATTAGAGTATTTCTAAATACTACAAAGTCTTTCTAAATTGGTAATCAATTAAGAATTGAAAAGAATTTTATTAAATGCACTACAAGAAACAAGTTTTATATAGTAAGGTATTTCTCAAATGAACTTACAATACTAATACTTTTTTGTTAAGGTAGGAACAAACCAAATTCTGCTTAATGAACATATTTCTTCATAGGTGCCTGTCCATTTAGCAATAATTCTATTAAAACAAAATACCATCCTTCAGTGAGTGTCAGAATTATAGCTATAGAAAAACTTAAAACATTCTTAAATTTTACAAAATTTTATATAGCAATTAAAATTATAGCAAGAGAAATAAATATAAACAGAATAGTATTTACTTCCTTAAAATCTGCTCTTCTAAGCCCCAGTCATTTTCAGTTTCCAGGGCTGTGACTCTGGGAAGGGTGGAGATACCACAAGCAGAGAGAGAGACCATTGAAATGCTCATGACATCCACCTGGGGGGTCTGTCTTCTCTAGGAGGAAAGGGGTGGGGCCCTTTCCATTCAGAACCAGACCCCAGAGCCTGGGGGAACATGGCCACACCTCCTCACACCAGTCAAGAATTATAGGCTAACAGGCGTCACCTGCTGGGCAGAAAAGCACAGTGACCTGAGGCATCAAAGGGTGGAGCAATTTTCTAAGACACACCCGCAGGGAAACCAGATACTGAATATTTCTTCCCTCTGGGACCTGAGCCTGTTCTGGTCTGGGAAAACCTGATTTGGATAACCAAGAAAACCATGCCTAGACAACAGAAAATTACAACCTACTCTAAGAAAAACAAAGTTATGGCCCAGTCAAAGGAACAAACGTACACTTCAACTGAGATACAGGAATTTAAACAACTAATGCTAAATCAGTTCAAAAAGTTTAGAGAAGATATTGCAAAAGAGATAGAGGCTGTAAAGGAAACACTGGGCATATATACGGCAGAAATCAAAACTTCAAAAAAACAACTAGTAGAATCTATGGAAATGAAGGGCACAACACAGGAGATGAAAGACACAATGGAAACATACAACAGCAGATCTCAAGAGGCAGAAGAAAACACTCAAGAACTGGAGAACAAAACACCTGAAAGCCTACATGCAAAGGAGGAGATGGAGAAAAGAAAAAATATCAGCAATGTCTCCGGGAACTCAAGGATGAAACAAAGTACAATAATGTACGTATCACTGGTGTCCCAGAAGGAGAAGAGAAGGGAAAGGGGGCAGAAGCAATAATAGAGGAAATAATTAATGAAAATTTCCCATCTTTTATGAAAGACATAAAATTACAGATCCAAGAAGCACAGCATACTCCAAGCAGAAGAGATATGAATAGGCCTATGCCAAGACACTTAATAATCAGATTATCAAATGTCAAAGACAAAGAGAGAATCCTGAAAGCAGCAAGAGAAAAGCGATCCATTACATACAAAGGAAGCTTAATAAGACTATGTGCGGATCTCTCAGCAGAAACCATGGAGGCAAGAAGGAAGTGGTGTGATATATTTAAGATACTGAAAAAGAAAAACCGCCAACCAAGAATCCTATATCCAGCAAAGCTGTCCTTCAAATATGAGGAGAGCTCAAAATATTTTCTGACAAACAGACAATGAGAGACTTTGTGAACAAGACACCTGTCCTACAGGAAATACTAAAGGGAGCACTACAGGGTGATAGAAGACAGGAGTGTGTGGTTTGGAACACAATTTTGGGAGATGGTAGCACAACAATGTAAGTACACTGAACAAAGGTAACTATGAATACAGTTGAGAGAGGAAGGTGGGGAGCATGTGAGACACCACAAAAAAGGAGGAAAGATAAAGACTGGGACTGTGTAACTTGGTGAAATCTAGAGTATTCAACAATTGTGATAAAATGTACAAATATGTTCTTTTACGAGGGAGCACAAGCAAATGTCAACCTTGCAAGATGTTAAAAATGGGGAGGCATTGGGGAAGGGATGCAATCAGCATAAACTAGAGACTGTAACTAACAGAATCATTGTATTATGCTTCCTTTAATGTAACAAAGGTGATATACCAAGGTGAATGCAGATAAGAGGGGGGGATAGGGGAGGCATGTTAGACACTTGACATTGGTGACATTGTCTGATTCTTTATTCTACTTTGATTTAAGGTTATTTTTCCTTTTGCTGCTTCCTAGCTGTCATTTTTTTTTCCTCTTTCTTTTGCCTCTCTACCTTCTTTGACTCTCCCTCCTGCCTTGTGGAAGAAATGTATATGCCCTTATATAGATGGTGAAGGTGGTGAACACATAAATGTATGAGCATGCAGAGAACCATCGATTATTTACTTGGGATGGAATGTATGGTGAGTGAACAAAACCATATTAAAAAAAAAAATGGGTTGATGACAAAACCTCGAGGGCAATATACTGAGTGAAATAAGCCAGACACATTAGGACAATTATTGCAGGGTCTCACTGATAGGAACTAATTATAATATGTAAACTCATAGACATGAAATATAAGGTACCAAGGTACAGGACGAGGCTTAAGAATGGGGAGTGGTTGCTTAGTATGAGCAGAATGTTCAATTAGGATGAACTTAAATGTTTGGAAATGAACAGAGGTGTTGGTAGCAAGATGTGAGAATAACTAACAGCGCCGAATGGTGTGTGAATGAGGTGGAAAGGGGAAGCTCAGAGTCATATATGTCACCAGAAGGAAAGTTGGAGGTCAAAACATGAGAATGTATAAAACTGAATCCTATGGTGGGCAATGTCCATGATCAACTGTACAAATACTAGAAATCACTTCCATGAACCAGAACAAATGTATGACAATACAATTAGAAGTTAATAATAGAGAGGCATATAGGGAAGAACTATATACCTATTACAAACTATATACTACAGTTAGTAGTATTTCACCATTTTTTCATAAACAGTAACAAATGTACTATATCAATACTACGAGTCACCAATTGAGGGGGGTTGGTTAGGGATAGGGGAGGATTAGAGTTTCCTTTTCTTTTTTTCTTTTTTCATCTTTCACTTTATTTCTTGTCTGGAGTAATGAAAAGTTTCTAAAAATTGAACAAAAATTAAGTGTGATGGATGCACAGCTGTATGAGGGTACCCAGGGGCAAGTGATTGTACACTTTGGATCTTTGGATAATTGTATGTTATCTGAACAATCTCAATAAAAATGAAAAAAAAACCTGTTCTTCTAAAAGAGGTAGTACTTTGCTGTTTTCATAATAGCTCCCTTTCAATATGCTATGTCTGAAAAAATAATGTACAAAATTATTTGTTTGTAAACAAATTAAGAGACCAGCAATACAGCAGAACATTCATTTTAGTGTTTCTCTAAATTTAGAGAACTAGGATTCAACTGGACTTGAAGAATTATGTATGTTTGCTGTTAATGATGTCAACACTATCCCTACTATCAAGGTTCAGTCTGGGCTCTGTCCTCTCCTCAATATCTAGTTACAAATCAGTGTCCTTCCGCCCTCACAATTCAATTTAACCTTTCTTTTCTATTTCTACTTTTACCTCTCTAATCAAATTCTGATCACCTCATGTCTAACTACTGTTACAATCTGCCTCCTCATTCCATTTCTCTAATGACTATGCATCAACACTAGAATAATTTTCCTAAAATATAATTTTCTTCATGCCACACCTCTACTTTCTCCAAGTTCTCCATCATACTCCTACAAAAAAAGTCTTTCTCTCTCAATCAGTTTTTCTGGAAATATCCTTCAATTCTTTGTCTTTGTACCCAAATTCTACTCATTGTTCAAAGTCCAGCTCAAATAACCCCTTCCATGTTCCTGCTATCCTTTTCAGAATTATAGAACCCTAACCATAAGTAATAAGTTACTCCTTTGGCATTCAGCACTTTTACTTGGCAATGTTTGCTAACACTCCTTAAAATACACACACACATACATATAAATATATTATTAAAAAAACTAGGCTAGACTATAAACTGGATGGTGGGGACCACGTTCTTCATTTTCTGATCTCCTCTATGACTTGCTGTCAGAGTTTAACAGGGATAAAAAAATAATAATAGCATCCTGTAAGCATTCAGGCCTTAAACAAGGTAGAAAGATATTCTTAAAGTCAAAGGAATATAGATCAGGAAGGACTTTAGGGATGAACTGGCACTTGAGATGGATTCTGAAAAGTTGACAGGCCTTCCACAAGAGAGAAAATGGGGGAAAAGCTTACCAGGAGAAGAGTACCATGAACAGAGAGGTGAGAATATACAGGACAATTTCAAATGACGTTGGCTAAAGAGTATATTACATTTAGAGAAATAGAAAAGAAAATGAATCATCTGCTAAATAACCATGCTTAAAGGTTTTCATAATTCCAGGTAAACTGATTCCACCTTAATTGAGAACCCCATTTTTTCTTGTTTGAAATCACCATGAGGATCCTAACCTGGCTCTCTTCTTTTACTATTTCTCCCTTCTAAAATATCAATCATATTACTGCCAGAATAATCTTAACAAAACACAATTATATACAAAACACCTCTGCTAAATTTCTTCAATGACTGCTTACTACTCACAAAATAAAATCTAAACTCCTTACCATGACATTCAAAGTTCTTCACAATCAAGACCTTTTCCAGCCTTGTCCCTGCCCCACCCCTCAAGCCCTCTCTCATCCAAATTCAACAAACATAAAATTATTTATTTTGTCTTCTGTACATTCTACACATTTTCAAGCTTCCCTTGCTCATTCTGGGCTCTTGTGCAAGGAATTCCCTTACCTCCCAATTTCCACTCAGCAATCTTCCACTCATCCTTCAAGACTGCTCAAATATCACTTCTTATGTGACGCCTCCCTGACAAGTCTCTCCTCTGACAATGTTGGTAGAGCCTTCCTAGGTGATGCCAAGACATTTTTTCAATTATATGTAGCACTTTCCAAATTGCACTTGAATTGTTTGCATGTTCATCTGTCAACAGACTATTCTTCAAAAGCAAAGCCAAGGACCCCGTTTTATGGAACCCTTTGTATTCTGAGCATCTAACACAGTCCCTGGCATAGAGCAGGTGTTTATTAAATATTTACAGAAAGGAAGAAATGGATGGATGGAGGCAAAATTGTCACTCAATGAGATATTGTTGAGAGGCTTTAATATTAGAGGAGCTTGTCCTTACTTTGTTTGGCAGACTAACAAAGAGTCACTGCCCAATACATGCAGACTTATCCTTTAGGAAATGTGAGCTGTTAGTAGTATGTAGAGTAAAGTAGAGTAAGGAAAAGCACAAAATTATACAAGTCCTGCAATATTTCATGTGAAACATAACAAGCACCTCAACGTGGGTGGTTGCAGGGGGATCAGAAAGGAGTGATGAAAACATTCATAACTGATAGAACCTGGTCTCTGACTGAGTGGAGGAACAAAAGATGAGGAATCAAATATAGTACTGAGACTTTTAACCTAGGGAGGTATGTGGGAACACTGGATATGAAGTAGATGATAAATTAAGTGATAGATAATGTGAGGTCTAAGATGCTAATAAGAAGAACCTGCAAGCAGTTCAATATATGGGTCTGAGGCTTAGAGAAAATGTCACAACTAGATATAAAAGAGATCACTTTAGAGGTAATTGTCAAAATCATGAGATTAGAAAAGATATAAAGAAAAAAAATAGAAGAATTACAAAAATAAAAACCTTGAGGAAGGTATTATTTAAAAGTTGGAGAGTAATTAAAGAAGTAGAACTAAAAGAGCACAGGATCATAGAAAGCAGGAGAAATTCAAGAAAGGAAAAATAGCAAACACAGAGACTGCAGAATCTGAAACTCAATAAACGACAATTAGAAAGTCACAGGCAGGAAGAGGATGAGTGAACGGCACAAGCAAGAACCATGAACATTTCAAAAGGTAAAATACAGATGACTACATAAAACAGTATGTCTGTTCTCCTATCTTTTTTTTTTCTAATGCAGATTTCTGGAGAATTTAAGTCTTTCATCTGACAGTTTAAGCCTCAAAATGGATTTGAAAGTAATGAACTTGATTTCTCCATACATACTGTCTTAGAATTCCTTGTTTCTCTCTATTCCAGTATTACCGCAGCTATTTTTTTAAATAAATGGTACCTCCAAAGATCTGTTTTCTCCTAAGAAATAAAGAATTTTATCCTGAATTCTAAAACATGAGAAAATTTCAGAATATAAACATTTATTTTTAATATAATTTCAATTCTGAACTCTGTTCTGTAATCTTTAGAGGGAAGAAAGAACTACTGTATATAAAACATTTAAAGCTTATTTTCTACAGTTAAGATTAAAGAAAGGGGTAGTAATAAGAAACAAGAACTTTTTACTACTAAAGAGGTTCAATGTTTATAAGGAGAGGAAAATACTAGAATTGCTTATGAAATATTAAGGAATGTAATTAAAGAAACTAAAGAAGCTAAAATAAAGTTGCAGTTTTATAACATTTTATAATCAATGTATTCTGCAATTCTATTTCAACTGTTAAAAAATATGAAAATTTGCACATTTTTCTAAAAAGTCTTTTTCTTACCTCAGAGCTAGATAAAATTGTGTTTCCAAATTTCTCCAAACAGCTTTGACCTATGCTTCCACCTCATGAATTCCAAGACAGTATTAAACTGATGCATATTTTCATAAATCTGTTAAGGAAAAAAAAAATTTGTTTAAGACACAAACCATTTTTGTCAGAATATCACATGCAGAAGAAATACTAAAAATATATCATGTGCACAACTATACATTTTCAAAGTAAAGTCAATGAAAACTTCTACAATATTTTGGAAACCTACCACTCTACCAATTTCCCAACCTCTGACTGCGGAAATTTCCCATTTTGGACATTTTCAACTTTGTGCCGACCGGATGTATTACGTCCCCCAAAACAGCACGTTCTTTAATGCAATCTTGTGGGGGCAGAAGTATTAGTGTTCACTAGGTTGGAATCTTTGGATTAGGTTGTTTCCATGGAGATGTGACCCACCCAACTTTGGGTAATACTTTTGATTAGATTATTTCCATGGAGGTATGGCCCCGCACATTCAGCATTGTTCTTGATTAGTTTACTGAGCCCTGTAAGAGCTCAGACAGAAGGAGCTCTCAACTGCAGCTAAGAAAGACATTTTGAAGATGGCCTTGAAAGTAGACTTTTGCTACTCCAGAGTTTGCCTGGGAGACACTAAGAGAATACCCCCAGCTGCCTACAGAGAAACGTTCTGGGAAACGTTTGCTCCCATGTTGTGTTTTGAAACACAACATGGGAGCAAAGGAAGAAGACACCAGCTACATGCCTTCCCAAACAACAGAGGCGTTCCAGATGCCACTGGCTGTTCTTCTGTGAAGGTACCCTGTTGCTGGCTTAGCTTGGACACTTTTATGGACTTAAGACTGTGACCATGTAACCAAATAAACCCCCTTTACAAAGCCAATACATTTCTGGTATTTTGCATAACGGAAGCATTAGCAAACCAGAACAAACTTTATAAAGGTAACAGTAGTTTGGTGGGAAAAGCATTTACATGTAAAATTTCTATATTAGCTTAAACATTTTTTTCCACTTTTAATGATTTTTCTCTTGAATTTTGTCTTGATCAATATTTTCTACATTTGGTTTTTTTAAAATGCAGTTTTACTGAGATATATTCACAAACCCTACAATCATCTGCAGTGTACAACCAACTATTCACAGTACCATCATATAGTTGTGCATTCATCACCAGAGTTGACTTTTCAACATTTTCCTTACTCCAAAAAAAAGAATAAAAATACAAGTAAAAAGAACATTTCAAAAACATTCTATCCCCCAATCCCACCATAATTTTCATTTAGTTTTTGTCCCCATTTTCCTACTCATCTGTCCACACATTGGACAAAGGGAGTGTGAGCCCCGAGGTTTTCACAATCACACAGTCACACCACGTAAGCTACATAGTTATGCAATCATCTTCAAGAATCAAGGCTACTGGGTTGCAGTTTGACAATTTCAGGTATTTCCTTCTAGCGATCCAATATACTAAAAACTAAAAAGGGATATCCATATAGTGTATAAGAATGCCCTCCAGAGTACCTCTCGACTCCATTGGAAATCTCAGCCACTGAAGCTTTATTTTGTTTCATTTTGCTTCCCCCTTTTGGTCAAGAAGATTTTCTCAATCCCATGATGCTGGGTTCAGGCTCATCCCAGGGAGTCACATACCACTTTGCAAGGGAGATTTATACCATGGGGAGTCATGCCCCATGTGTGGGGGGGGGCGGGAGTGAGTTCACCTGCCAGGTGGCCTTAGAGAGAGAGAGAAGACCACATCTGAGCAACAAAGGGGATCTCTAGGAGAGACTCTTAGGCACAATTATAAGTAGGCTCAGCCTCTCCTTTGCAGCAACAAGCTTCACAAGGGCATGTTCCAAGATTAAGGGCTCATCCTACCAAACTGTCAGTCTTCAACGTTTGCGAAAACACCAGAAACAACCAAGGTAAGAAGTCCAACATTTCCTCATTTTCCCCCAGTTCCCTGGGGGCCCTGCAAATACATCTTCATTCTCTGCCCAAATTAGTTTGGGATATATTAGAATTTCACAATAACCTATACAAACCTACCAGATCTCACTTCCTAGTCAAAGTTCCATGTAATCATGGTATTTGAATAAACTGACCGTATGAGTTAAATTATTTAGTATGCTATAGAAAATATAGATCCTGGACCAAATAAATATCTCTTCCCTTGGTCTCACACAGATGTTGAAGTTTTAAAACACAGTCAATATCGTCCTTTACCCTTTGGCCTGATTTGCTTTAGTCCTAACCAGATCTGCTTCACTCATATCTCTAACTGAGGTCTGAACTCTTTTTCAGCTTTTTTAACAGTTGCTGTACGAGGTAAACTGACATTCATAGCTGCAGAGCTCTAGCTCTGAGTTTCAGGTGTCACACAAATACCCAAAGTTCCAGGGATCAATCAGATTATACACAAAGGGATCAGCATCTCGGAATATGGAGACGGCCATTACAATTCAGGAACAGATGTGACTGCTGTAGGAGCTTACAATCTAGGGAACATTACAATAGGCATTCCCCTGATAAGCTATGCTCTAAGATTCAATTCTCAGAGTTTATACAGTATAGTTAGTCCATACTAGTGAGGCATTATATTGTTTGTCTTTTTGTTTCCGGAGTACTTCACTCAAAATGCTGTCCTCAAGATCCATTCACCTAGTTGCGTGTCTCACAACTTCATTCCTTCTTGCAGCTGCTCAATATTCTATTGTATGCATACACCACAGTTCACCATTCTGTTCAAGGGTCGATGTACCCTTAGGTCACCTCCATCCACTGTAAATCATAAATACTACCGCCATGAACACCAGTGTGCTAATGTCCACTCATATCCCTGTTCTGAGATCTTCCAAGTATATACCCCATAATGAGGTTGCAGGACCTTATGTTACCCACATACGTAGCTTCTTGTGGAACCACCACACTGTCCTCCAGATAGGCTACACCATTCTACTTCCCCACCAACAGTAAATAGGTACATCCCTCTCTCCATGTTTTCTCCAGCACTTGTATCCGTTTATATTGTTTCCTGCAATTTTATGGAGATATATTCACATACTATATAATCATCCACAGTGTACAATCAAGTGTTCACAGTATCATCATACAGTTGTACATTCATCACCAATATCAGCACTTGAACATATTCATTACTTCAAAAAAAATTTTTTAAGAATAAAAAAGATAAAAAATTTAAATACCATACAATACAATAATAAGGTCAGACAATACCACCACTACCAAGAAATCCTATACCCCTCCCTTATATGCCCCTCTCATATACATTTAGCTTTGGTACATTGCCTTTGTTACATTTAATGGAAGCATATTACAGTGTTACTGTTAACCATAGACTCCAGTTTGTTTTAATTACATTTTCCCCCAATACCATCCCTTTTCCAACAAAGCTGACATGTATTTGTTCTCCTACATGTAACAAAATTTTTATATTTGTACATTTAGTCACCATAATTGACCACTCTAGGTTTCACTAAGTTATACAGTCCCCATCGTTATCGTCTATCTTTCCTTCTGGTGTCACACTTGCCCCTAGCACTCCTCTTTCAGCTTTACTCACAGATATCTTTGTTCACTGTACTTACAATATTGTGCTACCCAAGCTTAAACTTTTGAAAAGAAAATCTCATCCCAATTTTAAAAAGCAGGAACAGGTAGAAGAAGAAGCACTGAAATCCATAATTCGACTATATTCCGATTCCTACTTAGGAAAAATATGTTTCCCAACGGAGCTAGTATCCCTTTTTTTCACTTTTTTAATCACAAAGTCCCAGTAGTTCGTTTTAATTTCAAACTTCCTCCTAGAATATTAGGAATTTTGAGGGTCAAGAATCAACTGCCCTGGTCTAAGTCCACAGGACAGATTTCAACTATGTCAATACTGCCATTAGTACCCTACTGCTTTGAGGGGCAGATAGTCTTAAATTGGAAAAAAGAAAACTATTAAAATATTTTAATTTATTTAAAGATAGGTGTGCTGTCTCCTTAGAGATCCTGAAAATAATTTCACTGAGAGTATCTACTAACTGACGCTTCAAATAGCAAAATATTCTATTTTGTATTTAGAAAGGGAAATTTAAAAAGCTATATGAACATTAACCTATGTCCCATTGCAAGGTCAAAATGCCTTTGTCTTCAAATCCATTTAGAAGTCCATCATTTGTGTCATACTGAGGTTTAGTAGTCTTGGCAATGATGACTGAATTCATATAAACTGGGGCAACGTGAAACGGACTAGCATATCAGATAGCAGCCTTTCTTAAGACAAGAGTCTCCAACTCAACAGACAGGCTGCCACAGGACCATACTAAATCTTTCACAGTCCAAATAAAGACAGATTGACCCCGAAAGCAATGAGGAGCGCTTTGTCTGTTTTAGGAACCTTTAACAGTCTTAATGCACTTAACCAGGTCCCTAACATTTTTCAGAGTACTCAGATGACTATAACACTCTTAGACCATCACCCTGAGAAATTAGGGAGGGTAGGATTGGACACTTGGTATTTAGCTTTCTTTCTGCAACGTTCAGTCTTTTAAAATCTCCCTTATACTAATAAAAAATAAATGCATTGTTTCTGCTTTAGGAATGGCATAAAAATTCCTCCAAAGCCATCCTTCACCAACTATTTCATTCATCCTTAAGGGTGTACGGAAGGAGAGAGGGGAGGCTATCACTGAATTAAACAAAGCTCAGATTTACCTATTCCCATAAAAGTAAAATCAATCCATCAAAGTGTTTCAGTTTAAAGCTATGGCCAAGTATTTCCAATGGATCAAATAATAAATAAAATTAACATGTCAACTATTTACCAACCACTGCATATTATAGCACTAATTA
Source organism: Choloepus didactylus (assembly GCF_015220235.1). Lineage (NCBI taxonomy): Eukaryota > Metazoa > Chordata > Mammalia > Pilosa > Megalonychidae > Choloepus > Choloepus didactylus. The sequence goes on along the minus strand of NC_051321.1, from coordinate 82,987,715 downwards.
TTACAACATTGTTTCCTTGATCATTAAAACATTTTTCAAAGCTGTAGGCTAAATCTATAGGTAATAAAAATGGAAAATACAAAATCAAAAGAACCTTAAAATATACCATCTTCAAACTTCAAGACCCCAAATTGTTACTCTTCCCTCCATTCTTGCATATGTAAAAGCACTGGACAAAACATAAAATTTAGAAAAACTTTTCTAAAGATTGAGTAAGCTATGAAAGGAAAACCAATTAAGATCTGACTTCATTACTAAGAAGTAAACAAATGAGAAAGGATAAGATATATTTCACAGTACAGGGATACAAATATCTTTTATGTACTAGAATTGTGTGAAAAAAGTAGAGCTTTTCCTAACCTTTAAAATAGAGCGGTATAACACTATAAGCAGAGATCTATAAATATATACCTGCATAGACAGGATTTACATAGGCAATATGTTTCAAACAACTCTGATCACTTAACTTACAAGACAATTTACCAAAGGCTTTTAGCACTGTGAACTTGTATTTGATAACTACAAGGGATGCTGGTAGAAACTGAATACTAAATAAGTGTATTAATTTTCTTCACCAAAGATTTTGTTTCTGAAATTTTCTATAAAGGTAATAATCACTTGCATACAAATGTGAAAAATTCATTTTAATTTCACATTTCCTTTATAAAATCTCTTTGCCATCAAAATGTGTACATCCCTCTTGATTTTTAATTAATTAAACTACTTAACAATTCTTAAAGCACCAGGGTACTTTAAAGATTGCTACTCACATAGAAACCTTCAGTGACAAATATCAATTTCGGATGTTCTGGTTATTTTTGGCTCTGCAGAGTTCGAAAGCCACACATTAGCTCTTATATTAGTAAGACTTGCTTTATAGAAAATAGAATAATATGCTTTCGATGAATATATTTAGTCCAAGCTGAAATTTCAGATCAGTTTTTAATTTGTACCAGATGTCAAAAAGTAGTGAATTTCTCATTGCTCAGGAAATTCTCTTCTATATTCCCCTACTTCTCTCCATCCATAAAAGCAGGCTTCCAAAAGCAGATATGTACTTCAAAACCCTGCCCTGAAGCACAACGGAACCAGGGCTGGACTAATCAGATTCTACCCCCCAGGAATTTGGAATTGAAATTAAGATAGCAAATTGGTATCTCTGTGGCTGAGAATAAGATGGACTGATAGTGAGGTGAATAAATGGATAATTTGAAATAAAGCAAATACTGTAAGATGTTAATTGTAGAATTTAGGCTGTGATCATTGTAGAATATACAGGTAGTCACTGTACAATTCTTTCAAGTTTTCTCATGTTTAACTTTTCCAATATAAAATGTTTGGAGAAAAATGAGGGCGGAAAAAAAAGACTGGATTTCTTAGTATTCACAAAAATCCGCAATTGTACATTTTTTCTTCCATCATTCCAAATCCCCTTTTCCCTAACTTCATTTTTCCTCCCTTCTCAGCATCCATACAAAAAATTCCACATACTGTACAGACACTACTGTAAACATAGTTGCATTCATTTAAAATCAGAACCAAATTACAAAATAATCTATATTTTACAAGACATTTCAGCTGGGATCTTAAACTAAAGCCATTATTTTAAAAACCTTTGGTACTTTAACCGGAAAAATCAAACATGGTGGTCCAGGAAAACCAAAAGTCTTAGCTCTAAGTAACTCAAATGAACAGTATAATATAGGGCAGTTACCATGCTCTTCGATAATAAAGCATGCAACCACATAACACTAAAAGGGTGGGTGACCAGGGAGATAAATCACTCTGTCAATTTACGAATGGGTGGTGTTCCAAATGTTCATTTATAAATTGAATTTAAGCTTGATTCTCAAATTTGAAAAGCCTTTTTTCATCAAAGATATAATTAGTGGTATAAACCCATAATACAAATGAACTTCAGTGTACACTTCTATCACAGCACTCTTCTATTTAAGCCTATTTCCACAGCACATTGTAGATTTCTCATTCAGTTTTGTATCCTAGACTAGCCCAGTTAATGACACAGGGTAGGAGTTCAATGAATGTTAGATCATCTGAAGTAATGAACAGTAACAACTCAATGAACTGACTTTCAGTTTTGTAGAAAACCTTACCCATCTGAACTACAGCAGAAGTTCAGATAGGTAAAAGGCAAAAGGAAAGAGGGAAAGGCATCTTCCAGAAGTATCAAAAAATGATGCGTGACACATCTGGGTTAGAAAGTTCTGGTCTAAGCCAATCGTGGTAATTTCCATTTCCCTTTCCAGTGATTAGTTTAGAAACAAGCATCTGATGCAATTCCGGCCAATAAGACAAGAGAGTTAAGTTTGCTGGGGAGCTTCTGGGAAAGTTTTCCCAGGCTGATGAAGAAAGACACTGTGATGGTTAGGTTCCTGTGTCAACTTGGCCAGGTAATGGTGCCCAGTTGTCTGGTCAAACAAGCACTAACCTGGCTGCTACCGTGAGGACATTTTGTGGACTTAGATCATCAGCATAAGCTTATTGCGTCTATGGCTGATTACATCTACAGAGAGACATTTAATACAATCAGTTGGAAGCTTTAAGGAGAGAAGTGACGACTTCAGCAGTCAGAAGAGAGAATTTTCATCTCTACTTCAGCCAGTCAGCCTCTCCTGGGGAATTCATCAAAAACCTTCACTGGAGTGCCAGCATGCAGCCTGCCCTTCGGAATTCAGACTCATGCATCCTCACAGTTGCACGAAACACTTTTACAAAATCTCATCTTTACAGATCTCTCCTGTTGGTTCTATTACCCTAGAGAACTCTGACTAATACAGACACTTAAGCAAAAAACCCCAGTTTTATGCATGCAACTCTGGGTTTGATTATGTCAACCAGAGCTGTAGCAGCCATCTTAGGACCACGAGGGAGGAGACAGCCTAAGAGGATAATGCAATAAATAAAAGAATGGCAGTATATTAAAGGTGGAAAGAATCCGAGTCTTTGGTGATATTGTTATGTCTGAATAAATTAATTCTAGAACCATCTTTAACTGGGATCTTTTTATTTTATTAGAGTAAATCCTCTTATGGTTTAAGTAATTTCTGTTGCCAAAAAGTAACCCAAAAGATACAGTGATTCTGGAACAGAAACACCATTTCTATGAATTCAACTGTTATTTAAACAATGATATTCCCCTAAATATCACTATTCCCATATCCCTCTTTTGCTTATTATATTTTTAGGCAGTTATTAAATGCTGCCCATTCTAACTCGGATATAACTCTAACATCTGTCTTTCCCATCCCATCTCTACACCGTCCAGTACAGGCCTGCATGTAGCTTGCCTCCATTTTTTCCTCTATTCACTGTACCCGTTTTCCTAAATTACAACTGTGCTTCATAAAAAAGTTACAAATGTCATGTGTGATTAGGAAAATGCAAATTAAAACTAAAATGAGCTACCATATCACACCCACTAGAATTGCCATAGTGAAAAAACAGTACCAAATATTGGCAAGGAAGTGGAGAAACTAGATACCTCACACATTGCTGGTAGGAATGTAAAATGCTACAATCACTTTGGAGAATAGTTTTGACAGTTTCTTAAAAAGTTAAACATAAAAATAAACCTACCATAGCATCTAAAATGGTACAAGAATCTAACTAAGAGAAATGAAAACATGTGTCCACACAAAAACTTATATATCAGTGTTCCTTAGCAGCATTATTCATAATAGCCAAAAATTGGAAACAGCCGTCAACTGGTGAACAGATAAACAAAATGTAGTATAAGCGTACAGTGAAATATTATCAGGCAACAGAAAGGAACAAAATACTGGATGAATCTCAAAACTATGCTCAGAGAAGCTAGATGCAAAAGACAGCATGTTGTATTATTCCATGCTTAGGAAATGTTCAGAAAAGGCATATTTACAGAAAGGAAGCAAAGCAGGGGTTGCTCTGGTTAAAAGTGGAAAATTCTGGAAGATAATGGAAATGTAGTGATAAATACCAATGATATTTGCACAACTCTATAAATTTACTAAAAATAAAAAAAATACAACTTTGCTTAAAATAATTCCAAGGATTCTCAATTATGTACAAAATAAAATCCCTTTTTGATTTTGTCAGTCTAGCTAGGGGCTTGTCAATCTTGTTGATCTTCTCAAAGAACCAACTTTTGGTGATATTTATCCTCTCTATTGTTCTCTTGTTCTCTGTGTCATTTATTTCTGCTTTAATCCTTGTTATTTCTTTTCTTCTACTTGGTTTAGGATTGGTTTGCTGTTCATTTTCTAGCTGCTTCAGTTGATCCATTAGTTCTTTGATTTTGGCTCTTTCTTCCTTTTTAATATATGCGTTTAGTGCTATAAATTTCCCCCTCAGCGCTGCTTTTGCTGCATCCCATAGGTTTTGGTATGTTGTGCTCTCATTTTCATTCGTCTCTATATATTTAGCAATTTCTCTTGCTATTTCTTCTTTAACCCACTGATTGTTCAGGAGTGTGTTGTTTAACCTCCAGGTATTTGTGAATTTTCTAAGTCTCTGATGGTTATTTGACTTCTAATTGTATTCCATTGTGCTCAGAGAATGTGCTTTGAATAATTTCAATCTTTTTAAATTTATTGAGGCTTGTTTTATGTCCCAGCATATGATCTATTCTGGAGAAAGTTGCGTGAGCACTAGAAAAGTATGTGTATCCTGGTGATTTGGGATGTAACGTTCTGTATATGTCTGTTAAATCTAATTCATTAATCAGATTGTTTAGGTTTTCAATTTCCTTATTGGTCTTCTGTCTGGTTGATCTATCTATAGGAGAGAGTGATGTGTTGAAGTCTCCCACAATTATTGTGGAAACATCAATTGCTTCCTTTAGTTTTGCCAGTGTTTCTCTCATGTATTTTGTGGCACCTTGATTGGGTGCATGATTGTTATTTCTTCTTGTTGAATTGCCCCTTTTATTAGTATGTAGTGGCCTTCTTTGTCTCTCAAAACATCCCTGCATTTAAAGTCTATTTTATCTGAGATTAACATTGCTACACCTGCTTTCTTTTGGCTGTAGCTTGTACGAAATATTTTTTTCCATCCTTCCACTTTCAATTTCTTTGTGTCCCTGTGTCTAAGATGAGTCTCTTGTATGCAACATATTGATGGTTCATTTCTTTTTATCCATTCTGCGAATCTATATCTTTTAATTGGGGAGTTTAATCCATTTACATTCAACGTTATAACCGTGAAGGCATTTCTTGAATCAGCCATCTTATCCTTTGGTTTATGTTTGTTGTATATATTTTTCCCCTCTCTCTATTAATATCCTTTATTGTACCCATACTGAATCTCTTTAGTACTGAACTTTTCTCCAAGTCTCTCTGTCCTTTCTTTGTTTCTCTGTTTGTAGGGCTCCCTTTAGTATCTCCAGTAGGGCAGGTCTCTTGTTAGCAAATTCTCTCAGCATTTGTTTGTCTGTGAAAAATTTAAGCTCTCCCTCAAATTTGAAGGAGAGCTTTGCTGGATAAAGTATTCTTGGTTGGAAATACTTCTCACTCAGAATTTTAAATATATCATGCCACTGCCTTCTCGCCTCAATCCTAAACCAAGTAGAAGAAAAGAAATAACAAGGATTAAAGCAGAAATAAATGACATAGAGAACAAAAAAACAATAGAGAGGATAAATATCATCAAAAGTTGGTTCTTTGAGAAGATCAACAAGATTGACAAGCCCCTAGCTAGACTGACAAAATCAAAAAGAAAGAAGACCCATATAAACAAAATAATGAATGAAAAAGGTGACATAACTGCAGATCCTGAAGAAATTAAAAAAATTATAAGAGGATACTATGAACAACTGTATGGCAACAAACTGGATAATGTAGAGGAAATGGACAATTTCCTGGAAACATATGAACAACCTAGACTGACCAGAGAAGAAATAGAAGACCTCAATCAACTCATCACAAGCAAAGAGATCCAATTAGTCATCAAAAATCTTCCCACAAATAAATGCCCAGGGCCAGATGGCTTCACAGGGGAATTCTACCAAACTTTCCAGAAAGAACTGACACCAATCTTACTCAAACTCTTTCAAAACATTGAAGAAAATGGAACACTACCTAACTCATTTTATGAAGCTAACATCAATCTAATACCAAAACCAGGCAAAGATGCTACAAAAAAGGAAAACTACCGGCCAATCCCCCTAATGAATATAGATGCAAAAATCCTCAACAAAATACTTGCAAATCGAATCCAAAGACACATTAAAAAAATCATACACCATGACCAAGTGGGTTTCATTCCAGGCATGCAAGGATGGTTCAACATAAGAAAAACAATCAATGTATTACAACACATTAAAAACTCGAAAGGGAAAAATCAATTGATCATCTCAATAGATGCTGAAAAAGCATTTGACAAAATCCAACATCCGTTTTTGATAAAAACACTTCAAAAGGCAGGAATTGAAGAAAACTTCCTCAATATGATAAAGAGCATATATGAAAAACCCACAGCCAGCATAGCACTCAATGGTGAGAGACTGAAAGCCTTCCCTCTAAGATCAGGAACAAGACAAGGATGCCTGCTGTCACCACTGTTATTCAATATTGTGTTGGAAGTGCTAGCCAGGGCAATCCGGCAAGACAAAGAAATAAAAGGCATCCAAATTGGAAAAGAAGAAGTAAACCTGTCATTGTTTGCAGATGATATGATCTTATATCTGGAAAACTCTGAGAAATCAACGATACAGCTACTAGAGCAAATAAATTTAGCAAAGTAGCGGGATACACGATCAATGCACATAAGTCAGTAATGTTTCTATATGCTAGAAACGAACAAACTGAAGAGACACTCAAGAAAAAGATACCATTTTCAATAGCAACTGAAAAAATCAAGTACCTAGGAATAAACTTAACCAAAGATGTAAAAGACCTATACAAAGAAAACTACGTAACTCTACTAAAAGAAATAGAAGGGGACCTCAAAAGATGCAAAAATATTCCATCATCATGGATAGGAAGGCTAAATGTCATTAAGATGTCAGTTCTACCCAAACTCATCTACAGATTCAATGCAATCCCAATCAAAATTCCAACAACCTACTTTGCAGACTTGGAAAAGCTAGTTATCAAGTTTATTTGGAAAGGGAAGATGCCTCGAATTGCCAGACACTCTAAAAAAGAAAAACGAAGTGGGAGGACTTACACTCTCTGACTTTGAAGCTTATCATAAAGCCACAGTTGTCAAAACAGCATGGTACTGGCACAAAGACAGACATATAGATCAATGGAATCGAATTGAGAATTCAGAGATAGACCCTCAGATCTATGGCCGACTGATCTTTGATAAGGCCCCCAAAGTCACCGAACTGAGTCATAATGGTCTATTCAACAAATGGGGCTGGGAGAGTTGGATATCCATATCCAAAAGAATGAAAGAGGACCCCTACCTCACACCCTACACAAAAATTAACTCAAAATGGACCAAAGATCTCAATATAAAAGAAAGTACCATAAAACTCCTAGAAGATAATGTAGGAAAACATCTTCAAGACCTTGTATTAGGTGGCCACTTCCTAGACTTTACACCCAAAGCACAAGCAACAAAAGAAAAAATAGATAAATGGGAACTCCTCAAGCTTAGAAGTTTCTGCACCTCAAAGGAATTTCTCAAAAAGGTAAAAAGGCAGCCAACTCAATGGGAAAAAAATTTTGGAAACCATGTATCTGACAAAAGACTGATATCTTGCATATATAAAGAAATCCTACAACTCAATGACAATAGTACAGACAGCCCAATTATAAAATGGGCAAAAGATATGAAAAGACAGTTCTCTGAAGAGGAAATACAAATGGCCAAGAAACACAGGAAAAAATGTTCAGCTTCACTAGCTATTAGAGAGATGCAAATTAAGACCACAATGAAACACCATCTCACACCAATTAGAGTGGCTGCCATTAAACAAACGGGAAACTACAAATGCTGGAGGGGATGTGGAGAAATTGGAACTCTTATTCATTGTTGGTGGGACTGTATAATGGTTCAGCCACTCTGGAAGTCAGTCTGGCAGTTGCTTAGGAAACTAGATATAGAGTTACCGTTCGATCCAGCGACTGCACTTCTCGGTATATACCCGGAAGATCGGAAAGCAGTGACACGTACAGATATCTGCACGCCAATGTTCATAGCAGGATTATTCACAATTGCCAAGAGATGGAAACAACCCAAATGTCCTTCAACAGACGAGTGGATAAATAAAATGTGGTATATACACACGATGAAATACTACACGGCAGTAAGAAGGAACGATCTGGTGAAACATATGACAACATGGATGAACCTTGAAGACATAATGCTGAGCGAAATAAGCCAGGCACAAAAAGAGAAATATTATATGCTACCACTAATGTGAACTCTGAAAAATGTAAAACAAATGGTTTATAATGTAGAATGTAGGGGAACTAGCAATAGAGAGCAATTAAGAAAGGGGGAACAATAATCCAAGAAGAACAGATAAGCTATTTAACGTTCTGGGGATGCCCAGGAATGACTATGGTCTGTTAATTTCTGATGGCTATAGTAGGAACAAGTTTACAGAAATGTTGCTATATTAGGTAACTTTCTTGGGGTAAAGTAGGAACAGGTTGGAAGTTAAGCAGTTATTTTAGGTTAGTTGTCTTTTTCTTACTCCCTTGTTATGGTCTCTTTGAAATGTTCTTTTATTGTATTTTTTTTTTTTAATACAGTTGATTTAAAAAAGAAAAAAAAAGTTAAAAAAAAAAAAGGAAAAAAATATGTAGTGCCCCCTTGAGGAGCCTGTGGAGAATGCAGGGGTATTGGCCTACCCCACCTCGATGGTTGCTAACATGACCACAGACAAAGGGGACTGGTGGTTTGATGGGTTGAGCCCTCTACCACAGGATTTACCCTTGGGAAGACTGTTGCTGCAAAGGAGAGGCTAGGCCTCCCTACAATTGTGCCTAAGAGCCTCCTCCTGAATGCCTCTTTGTTGCTCAGATGTGGCCCTCTCTCTCTAGCTAAGCCAACTTGAAAGATGAAATCACTGCCCTCCCCCACTACGTGGGATCAGACACTCAGGGGAGTGAATCTCCCTGGCAACGTGGAACATGACTCCAGGGGAGGAATGTAGACCTGGCATCGTGGGATGGAGAACATCTTCTTGACCAAAAGGGGGATGTGAAAGGAAATGAAATAAGCTTCAGTGGCAGAGAGATTCCAAAAGGAGCCGAGAGGTCACTCTGGTGGGCACTCTTATGCACACTTTAGACAACCCTTTTTAGGTTCTAAAGAATTGGGGTAGCTGGTGGTGGATACCTGAAACTATCAAACTACAACCCAGAACCCATGAATCTCGAAGACAGTTGTATAAAAATGTAGCTTATGAGTGGTGACAATGGGATTGGGAAAGCCATGAGGACCACACTCCTAGTCTAGTTTATGGATGGATGAGTAGAAAAATAGGGGAAGGAAACAAACAAACAAACAGACAAAGGTACCCAGTGTTCTTTTTTACTTCAATTGCTCTTTTTCACTTTAATTATTATTCTTGTTATTTTTGTGTGTGTGCTAATGAAGGTGTCAGGGATTGATTTAGGTGATGAATGTACAACTACGTAATGGTACTGTGAACAATCGAATGTACGATTTGTTTTGTATGACTGCGTGGTATGTGAATATATCTCAATAAAATGAAGATTAAAAAAGGATGAAAAAAGATATTATACAAACATAAAACACCAAAAATCTATTAGTTCTAATGATTTGGCTGATGCTTTTATTGGGTGTCTCTACAGGTTATATAGTCTGAAAATAATTGTCTTATCAGTTCCCTTCCATTTCTTACAGCATTAGACAGGACCTCCAGGACTATTTTAATTGGAAGCAGTAAGGATGGATTGTATGGCCTTGTTCCTGATATTAAATGAAATGTGGATACATTTCTCCAATATACATATTTGCTAGAGGTTTTTAATATACAGACCCTACCAATTTAGTGAGTTTTTATTTCTGCTTTGCTAATATTTTCAGCATAAACAGACACTGAATAATATTAAGTCTTAAGGATCTATCGAGGTAAACATTTGATCGTTACTTTCAGACAATTCGTATGGTGAAGTACATTGACATGTTTTGTAATGTTCACACTTTTGTTCCTAGAGTAATATTTTCTTGATAATTTTGATGGATATAATAAGTTGGCCCTGCATATCAGTCCAAAAAAGAAAAAAAAATTGGATAAGGGGGTGGGATGGGGTAGAAAAGAGCTTCACAGAAACTGTTAGTTTTTTCTTTTTACTTGTACCCTCATTGTCTGTATTACCTTAATATGTAAATAGACTTACTGCTACCATTAGTATTCTCTTTGCTTAAGGAGTTTCTTTCCTGTTATAAGTTTTCAGCAAACATTTGGTGATCCTTTAGGTGCTGTTCATATTTAAGAGTGAAGCACTTAAAACCTGACTGGAAACTCTATGGACACAGGTGGGTGGTCACTGGGCTGTTACCACATGAAGGACAGTCAAATGGGCTCTACTGCTCTTTTCCCTAGAGCCATTCAGTTTCTCAGAAGAGTCTACAGTGGAAGGGTATACCAAGTGGAAGAGTATACCTGTAACTGCCAATGCTCTGCAAACAAATGGAAAAAAAGATCTGGGGCAAAAAAATAGGGATCAAACAAAAAAATGTTGTGATACAGTAAGCAGACTTCTATTTAATTCCCATTTACAATGTATCCCTCTTTTGAACTCTCTACAAATCTGGAGTCGCGCTGGTTGTTTCCCTAGATAATCAACCTCCTGTCTTCTACCAGGGTGGAGGAGGAGTCCTAAATTAGCCCAGGTTGGGGTCAGAGCTGTTCAAGAGAAATATAATGCTACAAATGTGAACCATATGGACTTTTAAATTTTCTAGTAGACTCATGAAAAAAAGTAAAAAGAAAAAGGTGAAATCAGTTTAAATACATTTTGAAACAGTACATCAAAAATGTTATCTCAATGTAATCAATATAAAAATTATTAATATTAATAACCCTTTTTTCCCATACTTTCAGACTTCTAAATTTGATGTGTACTTGAAACTTACAGCACATCTCAATTTGGATTAGCCACATTTCAAGTGCTCAGTGGGCACAACTGACCAGTGGCTACTATATTGGATTGCACAGAGTTATGTTATGTTAACAAATAACTCCCCAAATCTCAGTTAGCTTAACTCAGCAAAAGTTTCATGTCCAACATGGGCCAGAAAGGGTAGAATCTTTTTCAAAAAGTCATTCAGAGACCCAGGCAGGCCATCTGTTCCCTGTATCAAATCAAACACGTGGTTAGATACTTTGCAGGCAAAGAAAAAGATCAGAGAATCTTCACGGGCAATTTTCAGTATGTTAACTCAAAAGCAACATACCTTCCCTTTAGCCCACTGGCCGGAATCAGTCACATGATACCATTTAACTTCAAGGGGGCAAAGGAATTAAATGATCATGTAAGCCTGGAAGGAAAGTGCGGGACACTGATTACGTGCTTCAACTTGGCGGGCCTGGGCTGGGGGACCTGATCAGCCCCTGGGGAGGGTGGTGGGCACGGGCGACAGCGCCCTCCGCAGCCCCCCGGGCCTGGGAAAGTGAGGCCGGAGGCAGGCCCCATTTCCTCACCCAAAATACCACTGTTAGGGGAAGCTTGCTGGAGGGAACTGCCTTTTCCCCACCCCCTTATCTTGCCCGGACACTCCCCGTTGCCAGTGCAACTCCCATCACCACCAGTGCGCATACATTGTTGCCAGACACCGTTACCGGAGCAACTCTCGCCCCTTTTCAATCAACCTCCGCGCCCTCTCAGAACCAATCCAAGCCTTTAACCTCTACAGCTACCCCGCCCTCTAAACGCCCGATATAAGCTTGTACTCTCCCCTAATAAACTCTCTCTCTTGGTTTCTTCACCCTAAAAAGAAACGTGTCCCGCCTGTTCCTTTCTCGCCGCCCTCCATACTTTGCACGCCACCCCGCCGGGGACCTGGCCAAGTCCCCCGCCTCGCCCTCGCCTCCGGGAAAGAGCCCCCGCCGCCGGTACCCTCCAAGCAATCCTGAGAGCCTAGGATTTGGCAACCGGCCGCCACCCCCCCCCCCAGACGAATCAACTGCGACCGCAGGAAAGGAGAACTGAATGCGAACAAGCACTGTGTGTGAAGAAGCACTAAGAAGCTATCACCACAGGCAAGCACTTGCCTATATAGACTGGGGTGTGAGGTTAAGGATCAAAAGTCTGAGATTCTAGAGTATGCTGGTTTCTTATATTAGCTTTTAAACCAATTCTACAATTTTTTGCCTGAACTCTTTTATCTCTACTTTTAGACACAACTGCTTCCTGCAATTCTCAGGCCTTGACACAGGTAAAAACTAGTATGTTTCTTGTTGGCAGGGCCCTCTATAAGCCAAATAGCAAACAAGTATTCACTGGAAAGAACAGTGAGCAAATGTGAAAACATGGGTGAGAGTTGACTAATCCCCAATTGCAGATGAGGGCTAAGGGCCTACAGAGCCTAAAGCCTGCAATGGAAGCAACAGTCAAGCTCCCCTGACTTCAAAAGTGACCAACCAGGCCTCCCTTCCAGGACAGGACCTCATATTGAAACTGCTGGGAGTGAAAACAAAACTGAGTAGGAAAGGTACAAGAATGACAAACAAAAGGGAAAGTCCACAAGAAAGTGAAAGACAGTAACAAACAGACCAGGAGATCTCAAAAGATAATCAGCAATTCCAACAACTCTGTGGAATAAGAAATGCCATCCTGAATCTCCATGTTTCCTTCTAAAAATTGAGGAAAACTAATTTTAAATAAACACGAGCTACAGAAAAGTAGCCATATCCAAATCTCATACAAGTTATTATTGGGGGGGGGGGTTAGGAGCAAAATGACATCCCTATAGACAATTAAATTAAAGCACAACAGAAGGGCAGAAATAAAAAACAGATCAACTATAACCTACTATTCAAAACAAGCTGAAACATTAAGAAAATAACATAAGATGTAAAAATAAACAGAATTAGAGAAATGTGAGAATATGACTCAGAAAGAATCAAAATTAAAGAAAAAATATATTTTAGAAATGAAGACTAGTAACAGAGGAACACAGAATAAATACTCGAGATAATATCTTAAGTGAAATAGAAAGTAAAAAGGAGAACAATTTTAACAATCAAAAAGAAATGAAGAAATAAAAGGATTTGAGAGTGACAAAAATTGTTCCAACTTTTTATATAACAGGAATCTCTGCAGAAAATAAAGAGAATAGCCAAGACTAAAAACTGTAATTAAAGAAAATTTTCCTGAAATAAAAAGATTGGAAACTACATACTTAAGAAGTACATAGCATATATCTATTTGTTAAATCATACTTTGAAAGATATTACCTTTTTGTAAATATATTTCATAAGGAAATAACTGAAACTGTGAAATTGTAACCTACAGTATTCTTTGAAGTTTGTGCTCTATTTGTTAAACTGCACTTGGAAAGCTACCACTTTTATGTATACATGTTATAATCCACAATTTTAAAAATATGATAAAAAAGAAGTACAAAGCATACTTGAGAATATTAAACTAAAATGATCACAAAGACATATTTTAGTAAAATTTCATGATTTTTAAAGAAAAAAATATTATTCAGACATCTAGGGAAAAACATCAAGTAACTTATAAGGAAAAGAAAATTAGACCATCAACAGACTTTCCCAAAACGACACTTCATGCAAGAGAAAAACTAAGGTACTCACGGAAAGAATATGAGAGCCAAGAATTTTATGACCAGTACAACTAGTCTTCAGGTATAAAGGATCTAAATATTAACATCATGCAAAGACTCAGGCAATACTGTCTGCATGGGCCCTTCCAGAGAAATCTACTCGAGAATGGACTTCAGACAATCAACACGATTAGAGGGATACTGACATGAGGGCTGGAGGTAAGCTTTAAATAGTTACCTGTATGATGAATGCACAACTATAGAATGGTACTGTAAACAACTGAATGTACGCTTTGTTTTGTATGACTGCATGGTATGTGAATATATCTCAATAAAATGAATTTTAAAAAAAATAGTTACCTGTAGCTGCATGTAGATGAAAAGGCAGAGTGTATAGTACATAATGGCTACAGATCTAATGGCTTATATGACCTGATAATATAAAATAGAATCATAAAAACTATAATTGGGGGAAAATGGAAAGCATATTGCAAAAAAAAAAAAAAACCAAACATTTTTACCTGTTAATATTGGTGGTGGCTGTATAAGTATTATTATTCTGAAACTGTCAGATATGTAATGTGGAATGAAGAAATGAGTAATTATGGATTACCTTATCACCCCTATGTCCTTGAGAACCAGGATTCCCTATTTATATTTCCTAGCACTATCCCCTGAAAAGGTCTAGAAACAAAGACCAACTCAGTAGCAGAGTCCTGATTGTGGTTTTGAAACAGCATTTCCCACTAAAAGAAACCAAGAGTTAGTGGACATATTCCAGGTTTGAGGCAGAAATTGTACAAGATGTTCCTGGAATACCTTGTTTTATGATAATGAGGGAGCTATCAAATACTGAGTCATGTCAAAAGGACTCTGGGGCCAACTGAGGCTCCCACTGGCCAAAAATGGGATAGTCTAAGCTTCAATGAGAATTGCACTGGACTGAATTCCATCAAATGTGTTTAAAAACACACAAAAAAGGAAAAGAAAAGAAAATCAATTACCTATGGAGACAATAGGGAGCCAATTAATGATTTTACAAACTGTAAGTAAAGGGAAAGAATCGAGTGCTTATCCTACCTATCCTAATTTATGAAAAACCATATAACAGATTAAATGTCCAAAATAATAGGGAAAACTTCTCTCTGTAAAAGTATACCAGCAATCCTATTCCTAAATACTCCAGGTGAAATGAAAACTTATGTTCACACAAAAACTTGTAAAAAGTGTACATAGCGACTATATTCATAATAGCCCAAAACCAGAAAAAATCCAAGAGTCCTTCAACACACAGGTGAGTGGATAAACAAAGTGTGGCACAGCCACATAATGTGACACTACTCAGCCACAGAAAGGAATACAGTGGTACCTTGGTACTTGCCTACTTTGGCACTCGTGGAATTTGGTACTCAATGCATTTTGATGTGAAAATGTTGTCCTAGTTCTCGTCATTTGTTTGACACTCAAAGTGCAAGCAACGGCTGCCTCGAGACTCGCTACCCTTTCCAGCTGAAACAAAGGGTCATGCATTAGTCATGCAATAGCTCTTGCCCTGTGCACATCCCCCTGCGGTCTTATCTTAGCTTCTGTGGTCATTTTGTGCATTTTTGTGCCTTTTTTTCTCATCATGGGTCCTGAAAAAATGAGTAGTGGTAGTCCTGAACATAAAAGAAAATTACTTCACACCACATTGAGCAAAAAAAAGAAATAATAGACAAATATAAAAGCGGTGTTCGCATTACCGATCTTGCTAGAGAATACGGTATGCTTGAACAACAGTTTCCACCATCATTAAGAATAAAGAAGCGATAAAAAAGGCTGATGTTGAGGAGTTAGTCGAGGAACACTGTGAAGAGCTCAGCACTGAGGAGCTGCAGGGACTACAAGAAGGAGCAGCAAAAAGAGGTGGCTGAAGAATTCTGAAAAAAAAAGACAGTCTGTACTTAGTGAAGGTGACAAAGAGTGTGTCACAGCCTGTGGCGCAAGTTGAAAAAAGGCAGAAAAGAGAAAGAACACCTAAAGTGCAAGTGCCTGATGGTCTATTAGAGGGGACTCTCCTGCCAAGCAACACTCCATGTCCCCTCTCCTCCTCACCACTCTCCTCCCACCATCCCATTAGGCCATGGACTCTTCTCAATACAGGAAAAGTGAAGCTTTTATTTTATTTAATCCAAGTATTTATTAATTTTTAGGTTTATTTCTCATGTAAAGTAATGATATACAACAATATCTTTTTATATATTGCCGTAAAAATGTGCACTGTCTTTGGTTTGGGAATGCATTAAATTCATTTACATTATTCCTATGGGAAAAATTTGTTTGGTACTTGTCGTTTTTGATACTCATTGTGCCTCCCAGAACCAATTAACGACAAATTAAGGACGAGTACAGCAGTACCACTGTATTGATATGTAAAACAACTTAGATGAATCTGAAAAAAGTATGCTAAGTAAAAGAAGCCAGTTTCAAAATGTTACATGCCAAATGATTTCATTTATACAACAGTCTAGGAAAGACAAAACTAGAGTAACAAAGAACAAACAGTAGTTGCCAGGGCTTATGGTGGGGAGAGGGTGAGGGTAAAAAAGCAATGATAGGAGAGTTTTTTGGGGTGACAAAACCGTTCTGTATCGTGACTGTGATAGTGGCCACATGAATCTACAGATGTGTTAAAATTCAAGAATTAAACCCTCCCCAAACAGTTTTAACTGTGTGTTAGTCTTTGAATTAAATTAAATTTTAAAGTATACCAGCTAACAAATGAAAAAGAAGTAATAGAATTAGAATACCACAAGTTTGCAAGCCCCAATGAATTAAGTAATCTGGAAGTATCAATATCTGCTAATATCACACAAAAAACAGACAACCATACATTGTGTGTGCCTCCTGATAAAAGAACACCTCACGACCAATACAGGCTTGACAAAGCAAATGAATACAGTCTAATCAAGCATCATGATCAGCTGCCAATTTGCAGGAAATACAGAAAACAGAGAGACAAGTTGAACTGCACCATGAGAATGCAATCAGAAAAATTCAAACATAGGAAATTCTACAGGTCAAATGAGCCCAGTGCTTCAACAGACAAATTGTCAAAAAAGAGAAAGGGAAGGAGGGGGAACCAGTAGATTAAAAGACATATTAAATTAAGACATCAAAAGCATAAGCAACAAAATAAAAAACAGAGAAACTGGACGTGAAAATTAAAAACTGTTGTGCTTCAAAACGTACAACCAAGAAAGGGAAAGACAAGCCACAGATGGGAGAAAAATTTTGCAAATCATACATATCTAATAAGGGACTGGTATTTAGAATGTATAAAGAATCATTAGGAGAACCTAAGATGGCGGCTTGGTGAGACAGGGCAAAAAAACACCTCAGTGAAAAATACCAGATAAAAACCAGAAAGTGACCCAGAACACCACTGCCAGCAATGCACCAGCCGGACAAGGTCTGCTAAATCCACGGGGAACCTGCATTTGATGAAACCAGGAGCCTGCATTCTGAAACAAGTGAGTGAGTCGGCTGAAGTCCCACAGCCATGCTGCGGTGTGGGGTAACGGTGGACTGGCATTTGGAGACGGACTAGTTCTTTGAAAAAAAAAAAGCCCAGGAGTGGCTGCAGATACAACGGGGAGAGCCGCGCAGTGAAGCACGGCGGGAGCGGGCCTGGGCTAACGCCTCGGTGTCTGGCGTGGAGGATACCCCTTCCCACACCCGCTGCTGATTGTCTCGAGACCAGAAGAGCAGAGGGGAGCCAAAAGAAGAAACAAAAAAACGCATTCCTTGCAGCCATCTCCCCAGCAGGCGGGGGACGCTCCTGCCTGGGGCCAGACCCACAGCCCAGAACCACGCCAAGAAACCCAGTGTGACGGGGAATCCTTCCCGCAGCACTACACACAAGCCACAATATCGGCCGTGGACAGTGGCCTTTAATACACCCACAGCTGATTGTCCTGGAGCTGGGAGGGCGGAGCTGTGCGAAAAGGGGGAAGTTAACGCTTCCTATTCAACCATCTTTGAAGCAGGCTGGGAGCACCCCTGCACGGCCCAGTGACCCAGGGCTTCCCTGGTGGGCCAGCGTGCACTAGTGACATGGCACGGCCCTCCCTCAGCAGAGGTCCTGGAAGAGCACAGCTGGGAAGGGGGAACCGCTCGGAAATCCCAGGGAACCTACACCAATACCAAGGACTTGTGGGTCAGCAGCAGAGAACAGCCTTAAATCTCCAGGAACACCTGGGAGGTTTGATTATTAAAGCTGCCCTGCTTGCATAACCACCCAGACACATGCCCCACATTCAGGGCGGACAGCACCAGCAATACACCCAAACTTGGACCCCACAAGAATCAGACCCACATACACCACAAAGACAAAGGGGGGGAGAACTGACTTGAGGGGAATAGGTGACTCACGGACACCATCTGCTGGTTAGTTAAAGAAAGTGTACGCCACCAAGCTGCAGTTCTGTCAAATTAGGGATCAAATAAAGCAAATGCCAAGAGGCCAAAAACCACAGAAAATCTTAAAGCATATGATAAAACCAGACATTATGGAGAACCCAAACCAAAACACCCAAATCAAAAGATCAGAAGACACACAGTACTTGGCACAATTAATCAAAGAATTACAGACAGGCAACAAGAGTGTGACTCAGGATATAAAGGACATGAAGAAGACCCTAGAAGAGCATAAAGAAGAAATTGCAAGAGTAAATAAAAAATAGAAGATCTTATGGAAATTAAAGAAACTGTAGGCCAAATTAAAAAGACTCTGGATACTCATAATGACTCGGCCTCCTCAAGGACCACAGAACAGAAAATGAAAGAACAAAAGAAAGAATGGAGAAAAAAATCAAAAAAATCAAAAAGGATCTCAGGGATATGACAGATAAAATAAAACGTCCAAATTTAAGACTCATTGGTGTCCCAGAAGGGGAAGAGAAGGGTAAAGGTCTAGAAAGAGTATTCAAAGAAATTGTTGGGAAAAACTTCCCAAACCTTCTACACAATATAAATACACAAAGCATAAATGCCCAGCGAACTCCAAATAGAATAAATCCAAATAAACCCACTCCGAAACATATTCTGATCAGACTGTCAAATATGGAAGGGAAGGAACAAGTTCTGAAAGCAGCAAGAGAAAAGCAATTCACCACATACAAATGAAACAATGTAAGACTAAGTAGTGACTACTCAGCGGCCACCATGGAGGCGAGAAGGCAGTGGCATGACATACTTAAAATTCTGAGAGAGAAAAATTTCCAACCAAGAATACTTTATCCAGCAAAACTCTCCTTCAAATTTGAGGGAAACCTTACATTTTTCACACACAAACAAATGCTGAAAGATTTTGCTAATAAAAGACCTGCCCTACTTCAGATACTAAAGAAAGCCCTACCAACAGAGAAACAAAGAAAGGAGAGAGATAAAGAAAATTTTAACAGACATGTATAGAACATTACATCCCAGGTCACCGGGACACACAGTCTTCTCTAGTGATCACAGATCTTTCTCCAGAATGGACCGTATGCTGGGGGATAAAAACAAGCCTCAATAAATTAAAAAAAAAAAAAAAAAAAAAGCATTTGTTCAAAGCACATTCTCTGACCACAATGGAATACAAATAGAAGTCAATAACCATCAGAGACTTGGAGAATTCACAAACACCTGGAGGATAAAAATGAGGGGGAGATGAAAACATTCCCAGATAATCAAAAGCTGAGGGACTTCATCACCACTAATCAGTCCTATAAGAAATGCTAAAGGGAGCTGAGCAGGCTGAAAGGAAGGGACACTAAACAACTGACTGAAACTACATGAAGAAATAAAGATTTCCAGTAAACATAACATGGTAAATATAAATACCAATACTACTGCATTTTTGATTTATAACTCCACTATTTACTTCCTACAGGATCTAAAATACATAAACTGCAATGACAAATCAGTGGTTTTGGACTCAATGTAAAATACATAATTTTTGACAAGAACTACATAAAGGTGGGGGAATAATGGAGTATAGGAACATAGTTTATGTGTCATACTGAAGTTAATTTGGCATCAAAGAAAAACAAGATTGTTATAGATTTAAGATATTAAATTTAAGCCCCATGGTAAACACAAAGAAAGTATCAGAGAATATGACCATAGAGATGAAAAGTAGAGTATGGGTTACGAGAAGTGCGGAAAGGGGCAATTGGGAGTTAGGAAATGAGTGTAGGCTTTCTGTGTCGGGTGAAGGGAAACTTCTAGAAATGGATGGTGGGAAGGTGATAGCATTGCAACATTCTAAATGTAATTAATCCCACTAATGGAATGCTAGGGAGGGGGTGGAATGGGAAGATTTAGCCTATATATATGCTTCCATAATTAAAAAAAAAAAAAAAAGTCTGAATAGATGACAATTAATTGCCAAGGATGATTCTGGATGGGATCTGAGGATGGAGGAGAGGAGGCTCAAAGGGACACAGATGGGACACACACACATACACAAAAAAGGAAATACAGAATGTAAACTTTGTATCAACGTTGAGTTTCTTGAACTTCTTAGCTGCGCTTAATGAGATTGCATAAAAGAATGTTCTTGTGCATGGGAAAGGTATATGTGAATTATATTGTTTGTTCAAAGATATGGGCAGCTTGCTCTCATATGTTCAGACGACAGAACAATAGATGATGGATGATAGACAGGAAAGGAGGGAGGGCAGGAGAGAGGGAGGGAAAGAAAGAAATGGTGGTGTGACAGGATCTCAAAGGTGATGGATCGGGGTATTGGGGGAGGTGGGTCGGGGTATGCTGGAGTTCTATGTATGGGGTTTGTACTGTTTCTGCAACTCTTCCTGTAAGATTGAATTTATTTCAAACTAAAATCTATTAAATTAAAAAAAAAAAGAAAAAAGAAACCAGTGCAGAATAAAGGTTATGCCTGTAACAATGTCACTCTCAACCAGCTGTACACCAATATGCTTTCTTGAGTGAAGGAGAAAAGGCTACTCTGGGAGTGATGGCCGTGGGAGAGAGTCATTCATGTGAGCATCAAGTCAAGGGTCATGGCAGAAAAATGTTGGAAACAAATAATCTACAAGAGTAATTATTTACTTAATAGCAGCTCTCTATATTGGAGTATAGTGCACAGAAAGTTGGTTCTCAAGTTTTTGGATTTCAGAAGAAAATTTGCAAACTGGCATCAGGTTGCCACTTTTTAATTTTTTCAGGTATGGTCATTAGAAGCACAAGTTCTATCTGCTATCCCCACCATTTTAAAAAAAAAGAAGAGATCATCTACATCAAAAAGAGACTGATTTTAGTTTTAGGGAAAGCACACTTGCTTTTTCTGTTTTTTACATTTTGCCACAAATTGGGGGAGAAATATTAAGGTCTGGCTCAGGTCCATGGGTCCAGTGGTCCAAGAAATACTAATCAGCCCTTATCAGGCTAATAATTGCTATCAAGTCTTAAGCACTTACTTATCCTAAGCATTATTTCAAGAGGTTTATGCACATTATTTCTGATCTGTTAGGTATGAGTATTTTCATTTTATGAATGAGGAAACCAACACTCAAAGAGATTAGGTAACTTTCAAACCTAAACTTTCAGAATAATGGCAAAGTCTTACAACCTATAGAATTTTAAAAATTATGTAATTGATAAAATGGATAAAGGATTCAAAAGTAATTTCCAAAGTCTAGATTTTAAAGTGTTTTTAGGCTGCAGTTTGTGTGATAAGCCATCTCTATGAGACTTTACAGGGTTTCAAATAAAATGTTAGGAGTTGCCCCAGTCATGAATGGAGCCTTGGAGGAAGAATTTTATCTTAGGTTGAGTCCCTCAAGAAGTAGATTCTGTGACGAGGATTTGTGTACAAATGAACTTTTCAGGAAATGTGCCCAGAAGAAGTCAGTAAAGAAGTGGAGGAAGTAGGATAGTGAAGAAGAAGAAGCCAAATGAGGGTGCATTCTGAGGCCAAGTCCCATGGAGGGTAGCTTCAGCCTGATCCTGCAGGGGAGCTTTGGAGGGTAACTTACATCTCAGAGTTGTCCCAACTCTGGACAAGAGAGCTGGGCTTTCATACTCCCATACCTGTCAGTCATTGGCTAATGACTGGCCAGGCAACGGGTGGGTGTGGGAGGCATATAAACTTCCAGGCACTTCCAGCTGTC